>NC_084567.2:39620000-39880000 GCF_033978685.3 Nerophis lumbriciformis
ACGAAAAAATATTGCAATATTACAGAAACAGAAATAATATGACAAATTGTTCCCAATTTTTATAAGAAACAAGTTGACACATTGTAA
The DNA here is from genome assembly GCF_033978685.3 of Nerophis lumbriciformis. Taxonomy (NCBI): domain Eukaryota; kingdom Metazoa; phylum Chordata; class Actinopteri; order Syngnathiformes; family Syngnathidae; genus Nerophis; species Nerophis lumbriciformis. Next base: position 39,620,088 of record NC_084567.2, read on the forward strand.
GAAAAAGACTGCTTTTAGTTATTTTATTTTATTTTTTAATTTTTTTTGTTTGTAATTGGTTTTTAACACATTAAATCAACAAATAAACCTGACTTTGGAGCAATGTTCACGGACTCTAGTGTTTGGCTTTACACTTTCTTGTTGTAATTTTACACGCAAGTCAAAATTTTACAAGAAAATTTGAACGTTTGTGCAATATTATGATAAAAGTTGGCATGTTACTCAATAACTGTCGCAATTTTACAAGAAAAGCTTAACATTTTGGCAATTTTATGAAAAGGGTCGTAATTTTACTCGACAAAAGTCACAATTCGATAAGAAAACTTTAAAATGTTGGCAATAATATAATAACAATCGGAATTTTACTTGGCAAAATGGTGACAAAAGTCATAATTTTACTCAAAAAATTTCACTATTTTACAAGAACAACGAAAAAATTGGCAATATTGTGATAAAAGTCAGAATTTTATATGACAAATGTCACCATTTTGCGTTAAAAAGTAACAATTTTACATAAAAAAGTAATAATTTTAAATTAAAAAAATTAATAATTTTACGAGAAAATATTGCAATATTACAGAAACAGAAAGAATATGACAAATTGTTACCAATTTTTATAAGAAACAAGTTGACACATTGTAAGAAAAAGACTGCTTTTAGTTATTTTATTTTATTTTTTAAATTTTTTTGTTTGTAATTGGTTTTTAACACATTAAATCAACAAATAAACCTGACTTTGGAGCAATGTTCACGGACTCTAGTGTTTGGCTCTACACTTTCTTGTTGTAATTTTACACGCAAGTCAAAATTTTACAAGAAAATCTGAACGTTTGTGCAATGTTATGATAAAAGTTGGCATGTTACTTAATAACAGTCGCAACTTTACAAGAAAAGCTTACAATTTTGGCAATTTTATGAAAAGGGTCCTAATTTTACTCGACAAAAGTCACAATTTGATAAGAAAACTTTAAAATGTTGGCAATGATATAATAACAATCGGAATTTTACTTGGCAAAATGGTGACAAAAGTCTTAATTTTACTCAAAAAATGTCACTATTTTACAAGAACGACGAAAAAATTGGCAATATTGTGATAAAAGTCAGAATTTTATATTACAAATGTCACCATTATGCGTTAAAAAGTAATAATTTTACATAAAAAAGTAATAATTTTACATAAAAAAATTAATAATTTTACGAGAAAATATTGCAATTTTACAGAAACGAAAAGAACATGACAAATTTTTATCAACCTTTACAAGAAACAAGTTGACACATTGTAAGAAAAAGACTGCTTTTAGTTATTTTATTTAATTCTTTTGACTTTTTTGCTTGTAATTGGTTTTTAACACATTAAATCAACCAAAAAAACCTGACTTTGGAGCCGTGTTCACGGACTCTAGTATTTGGCTCTCTATTAGATGCAATGGTTTTCTCATATGGAAGATACTTTTCCTTGTTGATGTCTCAAGAAGGGGGAAAAAAATACAAGAACACACACACACACACACACACACACACACACACACACACTCACACACACACACACACACACACACACACACACACACACACACACACACACACACACACACACACACACACACACACACACGCACACAAGGAGAGGATTATTGAGGCCGTACCATGAAGGAATAATAAAGCAGGTTCTTAAGATTTTAATAAGAATAAAATGAAACAGTAACCACTGAGGGGCCAGCAGGGTTAATCCCTTCTATATTACTGAAAATAAAAAGGGATACAAACAGACATGAGGGCAGAGCGGCAGCCAGAGGGGGCCGAGAGGGGGGCCAGAGAGAGAGAGAGAGAGGGAGAGAGAGAGAGAGAGATGGTCAGCTGGTACGATGTGATAAAAGAAGTAAAAGGACGATTAAGCTACAAACTTACATGTGATAACCTGCAATTACATAAGGAATCATTATGTGTACACACACACACACACACACACACACACACACACACACACACACACACACACACACACACACACACACACACACACACACACACACACACACACACACACACACACACACACACACACACACACACACACACACACATTTTCTTGTATTTGTTACCTTCTTGAGACCTCCGAAAAATGCTTACCTCTTAAGGACCACCCTTTCTAGATATATAAAGATGTGTATTTACAACATTAATAATATATACATACTATGCAAATATAAAAAAAAAGCTTGTTGTTAAAAATGAGTTGGAATTTTACAAGAAAAAGGTCACAATTTCACAAGAAAAACTTAGAATTTTGGCAGGATTATAATAAAAGTCGTCATTTTACTCAACACCAGTCAACATTTTACAAGAAAAACTGAACATTTGTGCAATGTTTTGATAAAAGTTGGAATTTTACTCAATAACAGTCACAATTTTACAGGAAAAAGCTTAAAATGTTGGCGATTTTATAATAAGAATCTGAATTTTACTCTGCAAAATTATGACAAAAGTCATAATCGTACTCAAAAAATGTCAGTTTTACAGGAACAACAAAAAAATAGGCAATGTTGTGATACAAGTCAGAGTTTTATATGGAAAATGTTGCCATTTTGCATTAAAAAGTATAAATTTTACATTTAAAAAAGTAATAATTTTACAATTAAAAAAGTAATAATTTTACGAGGAAATATTGCAATATTACAGAAACAGAAATAATATGAGGAATTGTTCCCAATTTTATAAGAAAATCGTCCACACATTGTGAGAAAAATGTGGAATTTTACAAGAAAAAGGTCACAATTTCATAAGAATTTTGTAATTTGGCAGTATTATAATAAAAGTCAACACTAAATTGGCCTTAGTGTGTGGATGTGAGTGTGAATGTTTTCTGTCTATCTGTGTTGGCCCTGCGATGAGGTGGCGACTTGTCCAGGGTGTACCCCGCCTTCCGCCCGATTCTAGCTGAGATAGTCTCCAGCGCCCCCCGCGACCCCAAAGGGAATAAGCGGTAGAAAATGGATGGATGGATAATAAAAGTCCTAATTTTACTCAACACTAGTCAAAATTTTACAAGAAAAACTGAACATTTGTGCAATATTATGATAAAAGTTGGAATTTTACTTAATAACAGTCACAATTTTACAATACAAAGCTTAAAATTTTGGCAATTTTATAATAATAATCAGAATTTTACTTGGCAAAATGATGACAAAAGTCATGACAAAATGATGACAAAAGTCATAATTTTACTCAAAAAAAGTCAGTTTTACAAGAACAACAAAAAAAATGGCTATATTGTGATAAAAGTCAGAATTTTACATGACAAATGTCACCATTTTGCATTAAAAATGAACAATTTTGCAAAAAAAAAATCAATAATTTTACGAGAAAATATTGCAATATTACAGAAACAGAATAAATATAAAAATAAAAAGTTGACGTATTGTAAGAAAAAGACTGCTTTTAGTTATTTTATTTTATTTTATTGAATTTTTTGCTTGTAATTGGTTTTTAACACATTAAATCAACCAAAAAAACCCTGACTTTGGAGCAATGTTCACAGACTCTAGTATTTGCCTCTCTATTAGATACAATGTTTTTTCTGTATTGAGACCATGATTTGGGTCCTAACTTGTTCACACCTCCTCATATGGAAGGTACTTTTCCTTGTTGGTGTCTCAAGAAGGGTAGCAATACAATAACACACACACACACACACACACACACACACACACACACACACACACACACACACACACACACACACACACACACACTTTCTTGTATTTGTTACCTTCTTGAGGCCTCCGAAAAATGCCAATCTCTAGTATTATAACAAAAGTCGTAATTTTACTCAGCACAGGTCAACATTTTTTACAAGAAAAACTGAACATTTGTGCAATTTTATGATAAAACCTAGCATTTTACTCAATAACAGTCGCAATTTTACAAGAAAAGCTTACAATTTTGGCACTTTTATGAAAAGAGTCGTAATTTTACTAGACAAAAGTCACAATTTGATAATAAAACTTTAAAATGTTGGCAATAATATAATAACAATCGGAATTTTACTTGTGAAAATGTCAATATTTTACAAGAACAACAAAAACAAAAGGCAATATTGTGATAAAAGTCGGAATTTTTTATGACAAATGTCACCATTTTGCATTAAAAAGTAACAATTTAACATTAAAAAAAGTAATAATTTTACGAGAAAATATTGCAATATTACAGAAACAGAATACATAATAAACAAAAGACTGCTTTTAGTTATTTTATTTTATTTTATTGAATTTTTTGCTTGTAATTGGTTTTTAACACATTAAATCAACCAAAAAAAACCTGACTTTGGAGCAATGTTCACGGACTCTAGTATTTGGCTCTCTATTAGATGCAATGGTTTTTCTGTATTGAGACCATGATTTGGGTCCTAACTTGTTCACACCTCCTTATATGGAAGGTACTTTTCCTTGTTGGTGTCTCAAGAAGGGTAGCAATACAATAACACACACACACACACACACACACACACACACACACACACACACACACACACACACACACACACACACACACACACACACACACACACACGCACACACACACTTTCTTGTATTTGTTACCTTCTCGAGGCCTCCGAAAAATGCCAATCTCTCGTATTATAACAAAAGTCGTAATTTTACTCAGCACAAGTCAACATTTTTTACAAGAAAAACTGAACATTTGTGCAACATTATGATAAAAGTTGGCATTTTACTCAATAACAGTCGCAATTTTACAAGAAAAGCTTACAATTTTGGCACTTTTATGAAAAGAGTCGTAATTTTACTCGACAAAAGTCACAATTTGATAATAAAACTTTAAAATGTTGGCAATAATATAATAACAATCGGAATTTTACTTGGCAAAATGTCAATATTTTACAAGAACAACAAAAAAATGGCAATATTGTGATAAAAGTCTGAATTTTTTATGACAAAAAAAGTAACAATTTTACATTAAAAAAAGCAATAATTTTACGAGAAAATATTGCAATATTACAGAAACAGAATAGATATTAAAAAAAAGACTGCTTTTAGTTATTTTATTTTATTTTATTGAATTTTTTGCTTGTGATTGGTTTTTAACACATTAAATCAACCAAAAAAAATTGACTTTGGAGCAATGTTCACGGACTCTAGTATTTGGCTCTCTATTAGATGCAATGGTTTTTCTGTATTGAGACCATGATTTGGGTCCTAACTTGTTCACACCTCCTTATATGGAAGGTACTTTTTCCTTGTTGGTGTCTCAAGAAGGGTAGCAATACAATAACACACACACACACACACACACACACACACACACACACACACACACACACACACACACACACACACACACACACACACTTTCTTGTATTTGTTACCTTCTTGAGACCTCCGAAAAATGCCAATCTCTCGTATTATAACAAAAGTCGTAATTTTACTCAGCACAAGTCAACATTTTTTACAAGAAAAACTGAACATTTGTGCAACATTATGATAAAAGTTGGCATTTTACTCAATAACAGTCGCAATTTTACAAGAAAAGCTTACAATTTTGGCACTTTTATGAAAAGAGTCGTAATTTTACTAGACAAAAGTCACAATTTGATAATAAAACTTTAAAATTTCGGCAATAATATACTAACAATCGGAATTATACTTGGCAAAATGTCAATATTTTACAAGAACAACAAAAAAAAATGGCAATATTGTGATAAAAGTCGGAATTTTTTATGACAAATGTCACCATTTTGCATTAAAAAGTAACAATTTTACATTAAAAAAAGTAATAATTTTACGAGAAAATATTGCAATATTACAGAAACAGAATACATATTAAAACAAAGTCTGCTTTTAGTTATTTTATTTTATTGAATTTTTTGCTTGTAATTGTTTTTGAACACATTAAATCAACCAAAAAAACCCTGACTTTGGAGCAATGTTCACGGACTCTAGTATTTGCCTCTCTATTAGATGCAATGGTTTTTCTGTATTGAGACCATGATTTGGGTCCTAACTTGTTCACACCTCCTCATATGGAAGGTACTTTTCCTTGTTGGTGTCAGGACTTGGTCCTGGGTGTTTGCTTTTCCGGGACGCAACGGAAAGTTGGCTCGGGCGAGACGGGAATGAAGGTACATTTTTATTTAAACACTATAAATACAAAACAAGGAAGTAAACAAAAGGCGCGCACAATGGCGGAGAACAAACTATGAAACCAAACACTTGCACAAAGGCAAAAACTATGAACAACAAAAAAACACTAACTGTGGCAATAATAAACAAAACTTACTTGGCATGGACAAAAAGGAGCGGCGTGAACGATGGACATGAAAAAAGAGTCAGAAATGTGCAGAGCATAAATGTGGGGATGTCACCAGAAAGACAAACTGAAAAACAATGAACTTAAATACTACAGACATGATTAACGAAAACAGGTGAAAACTAATGGGTTGCTATGGTGACAAACAAGAGTGCACAATGAGTCCAAACGTGGAACAGGTGAAACTAATGGGTAATCGTGGAAACAAGACAAGGGAGTGAAAAGCCAGAAACTAAAAGAGTCCAATAACTAAACAAAACATGATTACACAGACATGACAGTTGGTGTCTCAAGAAGGGTAGCAATACAATAACACACACACACACACACACACACACGCACGCACACACACACACACACACACACACACACACACACACACACACACACACACACACACACACACACACACACACACACACACACACACACACACTTTCTTGTATTTGTTACCTTCTTGAGGCCTCCGAAAAATGCCAATCTCTAGTATTATAACAAAAGTCATAATTTTACTCAGCACAAGTCAACATTTTTTACAAGAAAAACTGAACATTTGTGCAACATTATGATAAAAGTTGGCATTTTACTCAACAACAGTCACAATTTTACAAGAAAAGCTTACAATTTTGGCACTTTTATGAAAAGAGTCGTAATTTTACTAGACAAAAGTCACAATTTGATAATAAAACTTTAAAATGTGGGCAATAATATAATAACAATCGGAATTTTACTCGGCAAAATGTCAATATTTTACAAGAACAAAAAAAAAAAATTGCAATATTGTGATAAAAGTCTGAATTTTTTATGACAAAAAAAGTAACAATTTTACATTAAAAAAAGCAATAATTTTACGAGAAAATATTGCAATATTATAGAAACAGAATACATATTAAACAAAAGACTGCTTTTAGTTATTTTATTTTATTTTATTGAATTTTTTGCTTGTGATTGGTTTTTAACACATTAAATCAACCAAAAAAAAACCCTGACTTTGGAGCAATGTTCACGAACTCTAGTATTTGCCTCTCTATTAGATGCAATGGTTTTTCTGTATTGAGACCATGATTTGGGTCCTAACTTGTTCACACCTCCTTATATGGAAGGTACTTTTCCTTGTTGGTGTCATGACTTGGTCCTGGGTGTTTGCTTTTCCGGGACTCAACGGAAAGTTGGCTCGGGCGAGACGGGAATGAAGGTACATTTTGATTTAAACACTATAAATACAAAACAAGGAAGAAAACAAAAGGCGCGCACAATGGCGGAGAACAAACTATGAAACCAAACACTTGCACAAAGGCAAAAACTATGAACAACAAAAAAACACTAACTGTGGCAATAATAAACAAAACTTACTTGGCATGGACAAAAAGGAGCAGCGTGAACGATGGACATGAAAAAAAGAGTCCGAAATGTGCAGAGCATAAATGTGGGGATGTCACCAGAAAGACAAACTGAAAAACAATGAACTTAAATACTACAGACATGATTAACGAAAACAGGCGCGTGACTCAAAACGTGAAACAGGTGCGTGACGTGACAGGTGAAAACTAATGGGTTGCTATGGTGACAAACAAGAGTGCACAATGAGTCCAAACGTGGAACAGGTGAAACTAATGGGTAATCGTGGAAACAAGACAAGGGAGTGAAAAGCCAGAAACTAAAAGAGTCCAATAACTAAACAAAACATGATTACACAGACATGACAGTTGGTGTCTCAAGAAGGGTAGCAATACAATAACACACACACACACACACACACACACACACACACACACACACACACACACACACACACGTCTATAGATGACACTGTTTGACTGTGTTTAGACTCGATGAAAGCGGGGCCCGTGCAGGAGCATCCTCCCAATGTCAAAGCGCGGCAGATGGCATGAAACAGTTGGCAAGAGTGAGTGAGCGTGAATATGTGTTTACTAATAACCCTTTAATGACTTCAGATGGGCACCGGGATCAAACATCGGCAGCCACACAGGAATTAGCCTTAAATGAGAGCGGACTGAGAACGTGGGCGCACTCCTTATGTTGCCTTCCAGAGAAATGGCGCTTCAAAAAAAAAACCAAAAAACTTTGTAGATACGGAAAGTAGATTGGGTATTCTCTTTTTCCACCCTCTTTTTAATCAACTAATGACTTAATGCCCTGCAAAATACGAGGTAAAAGTATGTAAAGACGTTATAAATACAAATGCTACGGCATCCGGCTAGTGGACTATTTATATTATACGGGAAGAATTAGGGTTTTGGTGGCCCTAAACAATATTTTTGTTTATATTTTCAATATTAGTCGCCCCCTGCTATCATCGCAGTTTGCACCAGGGTTGTACGATACACAGGTACTAGTATAGTACTGTGATACTAATGAATCATATTCGGTACTATACCGCCTCTAAAAAGTACCGGTCCACCCCCCTGGCTCCTTTTTTTTTTTTTAAAGGACATGACAGCACGTTGTCACGTTGTCACTGGTTTTACGAGCAGAGGAGCATGTTCGGCAGTGCACACACACGGAGTACTTACAAGCAGACACGGTGTGTAGACAGAAAAGGGAGAATGGACATTAAATCAACAAATAAACCCGACTTTGGAGCAATGTTCACGGACTCTAGTATTTGGCTTTACACTTTCTTGTTGTAATTTTACACGCAAGTCAAAATTTTACAAGACAAATCTGAACGTTTGTGCAATGTTATGATAAAAGTTGGCATGCTACTCAATAACAGTCGCAACTTTACAAGAAAAGCTTAACATTTTGGCAATTTTACGAAAAGGGTCGTAATTTTACTCGACAAAAGTCACAATTTGATAAGAAAACTTTAAAATGTTGGCAATGATATAATAATAATCGGAATTTTACTTTGCAAAATGATGACCTTTTTTTTTTTTTAAAGGACATGACAGCACGTTGTCACGTGGTGACATTGCTGGTTTTACGAGCAGAGGAGCATGTTCGGCAGTGCACACACACGGAGTACTTACAAGCAGACACGGTGTGTAGACAGAAAAGGGAGAATGGACATTAAATCAACAAATAAACCTGACTTTGGAGCAATGTTCACGGACTCTAGTATTTGGCTTTACACTTTCTTGTTGTAATTTTACACGCAAGTCAAAATTTTACAAGACAAATCTGAACGTTTGTGCAATGTTATGATAAAAGTTGGCATGCTACTCAATAACAGTCGCAACTTTACAAGAAAAGCTTAACATTTTGGCAATTTTACGAAAAGGGTCGTAATTTTACTCGACAAAAGTCACAATTTGATAAGAACACTTTAAAATGTTGGCAATGATATAATAATAATCGGAATTTTACTTTGCAAAATGATGACCTTTTTTTTTTTTTAAAGGACATGACAGCACGTTGTCACGTGGTGACATTGCTGGTTTTACGAGCAGAGGAGCATGTTCGGCAGTGCACACACACGGAGTACTTACAAGCAGACACGGTGTGTAGACAGAAAAGGGAGAATGGACATTAAATCAACAAATAAACCTGACTTTGGAGCAATGTTCACGGACTCTAGTATTTGGCTTTACACTTTCTTGTTGTAATTTTACACGCAAGTCAAAATTTTACAAGACAAATCTGAACGTTTGTGCAATGTTATGATAAAAGTTGGCATGCTACTCAATAACAGTCGCAACTTTACAAGAAAAGCTTAACATTTTGGCAATTTTACGAAAAGGGTCGTAATTTTACTCGACAAAAGTCACAATTTGATAAGAAAACTTTAAAATGTTGGCAATGATATAATAATAATCGGAATTTTACTTTGCAAAATGATGACCTTTTTTTTTTTTTAAAGGACATGACAGCACGTTGTCACGTGGTGACATTGCTGGTTTTACGAGCAGAGGAGCATGTTCGGCAGTGCACACACACACGGAGTACTTACAAGCAGACACGGTGTGTAGACAGAAAAGGGAGAATGGACATTAAATCAACAAATAAACCTGACTTTGGAGCAATGTTCACGGACTCTAGTATTTGGCTTTACACTTTCTTGTTGTAATTTTACACGCAAGTCAACATTTTACAAGACAAATCTGAACGTTTGTGCAATGTTATGATAAAAGTTGGCATGCTACTCAATAACAGTCGCAACTTTACAAGAAAAGCTTAACATTTTGGCAATTTTACGAAAAGGGTCGTAATTTTACTCGACAAAAGTCACAATTTGATAAGAAAACTTTAAAATGTTGGCAATGATATAATAATAATCGGAATTTTACTTTGCAAAATAATGACCTTTTTTTTTTTTTAAAGGACATGACAGCACGTTGTCACGTGGTGACATTGCTGGTTTTACGAGCAGAGGAGCATGTTCCGCAGTGCACACACACGGAGTACTTACAAGCAGACACAGGGTGTAGACAGAAAAGGGAGAATGGACATTAAATCAACAAATAAACCCGACTTTGGAGCAATGTTCACGGACTCTAATATTTGGCTTTACACTTTCTTGTTGTAATTTTACACGCAAGTCAAAATTTTACAAGACAAATCTGAACGTTTGTGCAATGTTATGATAAAAGTTGGCATGCTACTCAATAACAGTCGCAACTTTACAAGAAAAGCCTAACATTTTGGCAATTTTACGAAAAGGGTCGTAATTTTACTCGACAAAAGTCACAATTTGATAAGAAAACTTTAAAATGTTGGCAATGATATAATAATAATCGGAATTTTACTTTGCAAAATGATGACCTTTTTTTTTTTTTAAAGGACATGACAGCACGTTGTCACGTGGTGACATTGCTGGTTTTACAAGCAGAGGAGCATGTTCCGCAGTGCACACACACAGAGTACTTACAAGCAGACACAGTGTGTAGACAGAAAAGGGAGAATGGACATTAAATCAACAAATAAACCTGACTTTGGAGCAATGTTCACGGACTCTAATATTTGGCTTTACACTTTCTTGTTGTAATTTTACACGCAAGTCAAAATTTTACAAGACAAATCTGAACGTTTGTGCAATGTTATGATAAAAGTTGGCATGCTACTCAATAACAGTCGCAACTTTACAAGAAAAGCTTAACATTTTGGCAATTTTACGAAAAGGGTCGTAATTTTACTCGACAAAAGTCACAATTTGATAAGAAAACTTTAAAATGTTGGCAATGATATAATAATAATCGGAATTTTACTTTGCAAAATGATGACCTTTTTTTTTTTTTAAAGGACATGACAGCACGTTGTCACGTGGTGACATTGCTGGTTTTACGAGCAGAGGAGCATGTTCCGCAGTGCACACACACGGCGTACTTACAAGCAGACACAGTGTGTAGACAGAAAAGGGAGAATGGACATTAAATCAACAAATAAACCTGACTTTGGAGCAATGTTCACGGACTCTAATATTTGGCTTTACACTTTCTTGTTGTAATTTTACACGCGAGTCAAAATTTCGGCTTAAAAAGTAAAGATAAAGGTGAAGTTATAACACTGAAACTCAATAACAGTCGCAATTTTACAAGAAAAGCTTATTCTGGCAATTTTATGAAAAGGGTCGTAATTTTACTCGAAAAACGTCACAATTTTATAAGAAAACTTTAACATTTTGGCAACAATATAATAATAATCAGAATTTTACTTGGCAAAATGATGAAAAAAGTCATAATTTTACTCCAAAAATGTCACTATTTTACAGGAACAACAACAAAAATTGGCAATATTGTGATAAAAGTCAGAAATGTATATGAGAAATGTCACCATTTTGCATTAAAACGTAACAATTTTAAATAAAAAATTAATAATTTTATATAAACAAATTCATAATTTTACGAGAAAATATTGCAATTTTACAGAAACGAAAAGAATATGACAAATTTTTACCCACCTTTACAAGAAAAAAGTTGACACATTGTAAGAAAAAGACTGCTTTTAGTTATTTTATTTTATTTTTTTTACTTTTTTGCTTGTAATTGGTTTTTAAATAATTAAGTAATAATTTTACACAAAAAAAGTAACAATTTTAAGAGAAAATATTGCGATATTACAGAAACAGAAAGAATATGACAAATTGTTCCCAATTTTTATAAGAAAGAAGTTGACACATTGTGAGAAAAGGACTGCTTTTAGTTATTTTTATTTTTTTGAATTTTTTTGCCTGTAATTGTTTTTTAACACATTAAATCAACAAAAAAAAAAACGGACTTTGGAGCAATGTTCACGGACTCTGCCCACCTCAACCTCCTCATGCTCTCTCAGGGAGAGCATGTCCCAAATTCCAAGCTGCTGTTTTGAAGCATGTTAAAAAAAAATAATGCACTTTGTGACTTCAATAATAAATATGGCACTTTTTTCCATAACTTGAGTTGATTTATTTTGGAAAACCTTGTTACATTTTTTAATGCATCACAACAAAATTAGGCATAATAATGTGTTCATTCCACGACTGCACAATTCTGGCAATTTTATGAAAAGGGTCGTAATTTTACTAGAAAACAGTCACAATTTTATAAGAAAAATTTAACATTTTGGCAACAATATAATAATAATCAGAATTTTACTTGGCAAAATGATGACAAAAGTCATAATTTTACTCCAAAAATGTCACTATTTTACAGGAACAACAACAAAAATTGGCAATATTGTGATAAAAGTCAGAAATGTATATGACAAATGTCACCATTTTGCATTAAAAAGTAACAATTTTAAATAAAAAAGTAATAATTTTACGCAAAAAAAAGTAATAATTTTACACAAAAAAAGTAATAATTTTACTCGAGAAAAGTCTCAATTTTATAAGAAAACTTTAACATTTTGGCAACAATATAATAACAATCATAATTTTACTTGGCAAAATGATGAAAAAAGTCATAATTTTACTCCAAAAATGTCACTATTTTACAGGAACAACAACAAAAATTGGCAATATTGTGATAAAAGTCAGAAATGTATATGACAAATGTCACCATTTTGCATTAAAAAAGTAACAATTTTAAATAAAAAAGTAATAATTTTACGCAAAAAAAGTAATAATTTTACACAAAAAAAGTAATAATTTTACGAGAAAATATTGCGATATTACAGAAACAATTTTTATAAGAAAGAAGTTGACACATTGTGAAAAATAAACTGCTTTTAGTTATTTTTATTTTTTTGAATTTTTTTGCCTGTAATTGGTTTTTAACACATTAAATCAACAAAAAAAAAACTGACTTTGGAGCAATGTTCACGGACTCTGCCCACCTCAACCTCCTCATGCTCTCTCAGGGAGAGCATGTCCCAAATTCCAAGCTGCTGTTTTGAGGCATGTTAAAAAAAAAAAAATGCACTTTGTGACTTCAATAATAAATATGGCACTTTTTTCCATAACTTGAGTTGATTTATTTTGTAAAACCTTGTTACATTGTTTAATGCATCACAACAAAATTAGGCATAATAATGTGTTCATTCCACGACTGCACAATTCTGGCAATTTTATGAAAAGGGTCGTAATTTTACTCGAAAAAAGTCACAATTTTATAAGAAAACTTTAACATTTTGGCAACAATATAATAATAATCAGAATTTTACTTGGCAAAATGATGAAAAAAGTCATAATTTTACTCCAAAAATGTCACTATTTTACAGGAACAACAACAAAAATTGGCAATATTGTGATAAAAGTCAGAAATGTATATGACAAACGTCACCATTTTGCATTAAAAAGTAACAATTTTAAATAAAAAAGTAATCATTTTACACAAAATAAGTAATAATTTTACACAAAAAAAGTAATAATTTTACGAGAAAATATTGCGATATTACAGAAACGATTTTTATAAGAAAGAAGTTGACACATTGTGAGAAAAAGACTGCTTTTAGTTATTTTTATTTTTTTGAATTTTTTTTGCCTGTAATTGGTTTTTAACACATTAAATCAACAAAAAAAAAAACGGACTTTGGAGCAATGTTCACGGATTCTGCCCACCTCAACCTCCTCATGCTCTCTCAGGGAGAGCATGTCCCAAATTCCAAGCTGCTGTTTTGAGGCATGTTAAAAAAAAAAAAATGCACTTTGTGACTTCAATAATAAATATGGCATTTTTTTTCCATAACTTGAGTTGATTTATTTTGTAAAACCTTGTTACATTGTTTAATGCATCACAACAAAATTAGGCATAATAATGTGTTCATTCCATGACTGCACAATTCTGGCAATTTTATGAAAAGGGTCGTAATTTTACTCCACAAAAGTCACAATTTTATAAGAAAACTTTAACATTTTGGCAACAATATAATAATAATCAGAATTTTACTTGGCAAAATGATGAAAAAAGTCATAATTTTACTCCAAAAATGTCACTATTTTACAGGAACAACAACAAAAATTGGCAATATTGTGATAAAAGTCAGAAATGTATATGACAAATGTCACCATTTTGCATTAAAAAGTAACAATTTTAAATAAAAAAGTAATAATTTTACGCAAAAAAAGTAATAATTTTACACAAAAAAAGTAATAATTTTACTCGAGAAAAGTCTCAATTTTATAAGAAAACTTTAACATTTTGGCAACAATATAATAACAATCATAATTTTACTTGGCAAAATGATGAAAAAAGTCATAATTTTACTCCAAAAATGTCACTATTTTACAGGAACAACAACAAAAATTGGCAATATTGTGATAAAAGTCAGAAATGTATATGACAAATGTCACCATTTTGCATTAAAAAAGTAACAATTTTAAATAAAAAAGTAATAATTTTACGCAAAAAAAGTAATAATTTTACACAAAAAAAGTAATAATTTTACGAGAAAATATTGCGATATTACAGAAACAATTTTTATAAGAAAGAAGTTGACACATTGTGAAAAATAAACTGCTTTTAGTTATTTTTATTTTTTTGAATTTTTTTGCCTGTAATTGGTTTTTAACACATTAAATCAACAAAAAAAAAACTGACTTTGGAGCAATGTTCACGGACTCTGCCCACCTCAACCTCCTCATGCTCTCTCAGGGAGAGCATGTCCCAAATTCCAAGCTGCTGTTTTGAGGCATGTTAAAAAAAAAAAAATGCACTTTGTGACTTCAATAATAAATATGGCACTTTTTTCCATAACTTGAGTTGATTTATTTTGTAAAACCTTGTTACATTGTTTAATGCATCACAACAAAATTAGGCATAATAATGTGTTCATTCCACGACTGCACAATTCTGGCAATTTTATGAAAAGGGTCGTAATTTTACTCGAAAAAAGTCACAATTTTATAAGAAAACTTTAACATTTTGGCAACAATATAATAATAATCAGAATTTTACTTGGCAAAATGATGAAAAAAGTCATAATTTTACTCCAAAAATGTCACTATTTTACAGGAACAACAACAAAAATTGGCAATATTGTGATAAAAGTCAGAAATGTATATGACAAACGTCACCATTTTGCATTAAAAAGTAACAATTTTAAATAAAAAAGTAATCATTTTACACAAAATAAGTAATAATTTTACACAAAAAAAGTAATAATTTTACGAGAAAATATTGCGATATTACAGAAACGATTTTTATAAGAAAGAAGTTGACACATTGTGAGAAAAAGACTGCTTTTAGTTATTTTTATTTTTTTGAATTTTTTTTTGCCTGTAATTGGTTTTTAACACATTAAATCAACAACAAAAAAATGGACTTTGGAGCAATGTTCACGGACTCTGCCCACCTCAACCTCCTCATGCTCTCTCAGGGAGAGCATGTCCCAAATTCCAAGCTGCTGTTTTGAGGCATGTTAAAAAAAAAAAAAATGCACTTTGTGACTTCAATAATAAATATGGCATTTTTTTTCCATAACTTGAGTTGATTTATTTTGGAAAACCTTGTTACATTGTTTAATGCATCACAACAAAATTAGGCATAATAATGTGTTCATTCCACGACTGCACAATTCTGGCAATTTTATGAAAAGGGTCGTAATTTTACTCGAAAAAAGTCACAATTTTAGAAGAAAACTTTAACATTTTGGCAACAATATAATATTAATCAGAATTTTACTTGGCAAAATGATGAAAAAAGTCATAATTTTACTCCAAAAATGTCACTATTTTACAGGAACAACAACAAAAATTGGCAATATTGTGATAAAAGTCAGAAATGTATATGACAAATGTCACCATTTTGCATTAAAAAGTAACAATTTTAAATAAAAAAGTAATAATTTTACGCAAAAAAAGGAATAATTTTACACAAAAAAAGTAATAATTTTACGAGAAAATATTGCAATATTACAGAAATGATTTCTATAAGAAAGAAGTTGACACATTGTGAGAAAAAGACTGCTTTTAGTTATTTTTATTTTTTTGAATTTTTTTTTGCCTGTAATTGGTTTTTAACACATTAAATCAACAACAAAAAAACGGACTTTGGAGCAATGTTCACGGACTCTGCCCAACTCAACCTCCTCATGCTCTCTCAGGGAGAGCATGTCCCAAATTCCAAGCTGCTGTTTTGTGGCATGTTAAAAAAAATAATGCACTTTGTGACTTCAATAATAAATATGGCACTTTTTTCCATAACTTGAGTTGATTTATTTTGTAAAACCTTGTTACATTGTTTAATGCATCACAACAAAATTAGGCATAATAATGTGTTCATTCCACGACTGCACAATTCTGGCAATTTTATGAAAAGGGTCGTAATTTTACTCGAAAAAAGTCACAATTTTATAAGAAAACTTTAACATTTTGGCAACAATATAATATTAATCAGAATTTTACTTGGCAAAATGATGAAAAAAGTCATAATTTTACTCCAAAAATGTCACTATTTTACAGGAACAACAACAAAAATTGGCAATATTGTGATAAAAGTCAGAAATGTATACGACAAATGTCACCATTTTGCATTAAAAAGTAACAATTTTAAATAAAAAAGTAATAATTTTACGCAAAAAAAGGAATAATTTTACACAAAAAAAGTAATAATTTTACGAGAAAATATTGCGATATTACAGAAATGATTTCTATAAGAAAGAAGTTGACACATTGTGAGAAAAAGACTGCTTTTAGTTATTTTTATTTTTTTGAATTTTTTGCCTGTAATTGGTTTTTAACACATTAAATCAACAACAAAAAAACTGACTTTGGAGCAATGTTCACGGACTCTGCCCACCTCAACCTCCTCATGCTCTCTCAGGGAGAGCATGTCCCAAATTCCAAGCTGTTGTTTTGAGGCATGTTAAAAAAAAAAAATGCACTTTGTGACTTCAATAATAAATATGGCATTTTTTTTTCCATAACTTGAGTTGATTTATTTTGTAAAACCTTGTTACATTGTTTAATGCATCACAACAAAATTAGGCATAATAATGTGTTCATTCCACAGATGCACAATTCTGGCAATTTTATGAAAAGGGTCGTAATTTTACTAGAAAAAAGTCGCAATTTTATAAGAAAACTTTAACATTTTGGCAACATTACAATAATAATCAGAATTTTACTTGGCAAAATGATGAAAAAAGTCATAATTTTACTCCAAAAATGTCACTATTTTACAGGAACAACAACAAAAATTGGCAATATTGTGATAAAAGTCAGAAATGTATATGACAAATGTCACCATTTTGCATTAAAAAGTAACAATTTTAAATAAAAAAGTAATAATTTTACGCAAAAAAAGTAATAATTTTACACAAAAAAAGTAATAATTTTACTCGAAAAAAGACACAATTTTATAAGAAAACTTTAACATTTTGGCAACAATATAATAACAATCAGAATTTTACTTGGCAAAATGATGAAAAAAGTCATAATTTTACTCCAAAAATGTCACTATTTTACAAGAACAACAAAAAAAATCGGCAATATTGTGATAAAAGTCAGAAATGTATACGACAAATGTCACCATTTTGCATTAAAAAGTAACAATTTTAAATAAAAAAGTAATCATTTTACGCAAAAAAAGTAATAATTTTACGCAAAAAAAGTAATCATTTTACGCAAAAAAAGTAATAATTTTACACAAAAAAAGGAATAATTTTACGAGAATATATTTATAAGAAAGAAGTTGACACATTGTAAGAAAAAGACTGCTTTTAGTTATTTTTATTTTTTTGAATTTTTTTTTGCCTGTAATTGGTTTTTAACACATTAAATCAACAAAAAAAACTGACTTTGGAGCAATGTTCATAGACTCTGCCCACCTCAACCTCCTCATGCTCTCTCAGGGAGAGCATGTCCCAAATTCCCAACTGCTGTTTTGAGGCATGTTAAAAAAAAATAATGCACTTTGTGACTTCAATAATAAATATGGCATTTTTTTTCCATAACTTGAGTTGATTTATTTTGGAAAACCTTGTTACATTGTTTAATGCATCCAGCGGGGCATCACAACAAAATTAGGCATAATAATGTGTTCATTCCATGACTGTATATATCGGTATCGGTTGATATCGGTATCGGTAATTAAGAGTTGGACAATATCGGCAAAAATCGGACATCTCCAATTTTTTGTGATGATGGTGTTTCAGTGTTATAACTTCACCTTTGTTGTTAGTTTTTACACCAAAATGCGTCCATTCTCCCTTTTCTGTCTACACACCGTGTCTGCTTGTAAGTACTCTGTGTGTGTGCGCTGCCGAACATGCTCCTCTGCTCGTAAAACCAGCAATGTCACGACGTGACGACGACGCGTTGTCATGCTTGGGAAGCGGTACTTTTCAAACAGGGTATAGTACCGTTTTTGATCCATTAGTACCACGACATAGTATACCGTAGAACCCTATCTTGGAACTAAAACTTGGTCTGTGTAAAAGTACATTTTGAGCAACACTTTGATACTTTTGGGCACAATAACGGTCCCTATCTCCCTGATAGAGTAATGCTAGTATTACTAGTGTGGCCCGGGGGATGTAAACCCCTATTTTGTGTGTGTGTGTGTGTGTGTGTGTGTGTGTGTATAAATGTCATGAAACATTCCTTCATCTTTTGTTGCTCCTCTCAGCCCGGCGTACAACCTTGTCGCCTCCTTCACGCCTTTCATTACGCCGGCGCCGCTGGCCTTTTGGTGCGCGTGTGCGTGGAGAGAGCATCCATTTTAATGACGGGACCTTTACTTTCCGACGGCGGCGGAGGTGGGAGGAAAATAAATTGCTGTTCAAAAGGAGATAATACTCCTGGCATTGTGGGATTGGGCAGCTGTGTGGCGATCAGCGCTAAGCTGAGAGCAACCTGTATAAATTAAGATATAAATAGCCTCATCGAGGGCCGGGTGCTGGAGCACATGCTTAATGCATGCATGGAGGTGTGTGTGTGTGTGTGTGTGTGTGTGTGTGTTCTTGTATTTCGACCCTTCTTGAGACATCAACAGGGAAAAGTACCGTCGATATGAGGGCCAAAATCATGGTCCCAATGATAAAAATTGCATATAATAGAGAGCCAAATACTAGAGTCCGTGAACATTGCTCCAAAGTCAGTTTTTTTTTGTTGATTTAATGTGTTAAAAACCAATTACAAGCAAAAAATTCCAAAAAGTCTAAACACAGTCAAACAATGTCATCTATAGACGTGTGTGTGTGTGTGTGTTTGTGTGTGTGTGTGTGTGTGTGTGTGTGTGTGTGTGTGTGTGTGTGTGTGTGTGTGTGTGTGTGTGTTGCTACCCTTTTTGAGACATCAACAAGGAAAAGTACCGTCCATAGGAGGACCGGTGAAGAAGTTAGGACATAAACCATGGTCCAAACACGGAAAACTGTTGCATCTAAATGAGAGCGAAATACTAGAGTCCGTGAACATTGCTCCAAAGTCAGTTTTTTTTTGTTGATTTAATGTGTTAAAAACCAATTACAAGCAAAAAATTCCAAAAAGTCTAAGCATAGTCAAACAGTGTCATCTTTAGACGTGTGTGTGTGTGTGTGTGTGTGTGTGTGTGTGTGTGTGTGTGTGTGTGTGTGTGTGTGTGTGTGTGTGTGTGTGTGTGTGTGTGTGTGTGTGTGTGTTGCTACCCTTCTTGAGACATCAACAAGGAAAACTACCGTCCATATGAAATAAACCATAGGACATAAACCATGGTCCGAACACGGAAAACTGTTGCATCTAAATGAGAGCCAAATACTAGAGTCTGTGAACATTGCTCCAAAGTCAGTTTTTTTTGTTGGTTTAATGTGTTAAAAACCAATTACAAGCAAAAAATTCTAAAAAGTCTAAACACAGTCAAACAGTGTCATCTATAGACATGTGTGTGTGTGTGTGTGAGTGTGTGTGTGTGTGTGTGTGTGTGTGTGTGTGTGTGTGTGTGTGTGTGTGTGTGTGTGTGTTCTTGTATTTCGACCCTTCTTGAGACATCAAGAAGGAAAAGTACCGTCGATATGAGGGCCAAAATCATGGTCCCAATGATAAAAATTGCATATAATAGCGAGCCAAATACTAGAGTCCGTGAACATTGCTCCAAAGTCAGTTTTTTTTGTTGATTTAATGTGTTAAAAACCAATTACAAGCAAAAAATTCCAAAAAGTCTAAATACAGTCAAACAGTGTCATCTATAGACATGTGTGTGTGTGTGTGTGTGTGTGTGTGTGTGTGTGTGTGTGTGTGTGTGTGTGTGTGTGTGTGTTGCTACCCTTCTTGAGACACCAACAAGGAAAAGTACCGTCCATATGAGGACCGGTGAACAAGTTAGGACATAAATCATGGTCCCAACACGGAAAACTGTCGCATCTAAATGAGAGCAAAATACTAGAGTCCGTGAACATTGCTCCAAAGTCGGGTTTTTTTTGTTGTGTGTTAAAAACCAATTACAAGCAAAAAATTCCCAAAAGTCTAAACACAGTCAAACAGTGTCATCTATAGACGTGTGTGCGTGTGTGTGTGTGTGTGTGTGTGTGTGTGTGTGTGTGTGTGTGTGTGTGTGTGTGTGTGTGTGTGTCTTCTTGTATTTCTACCATTATTGAGACATCAACAAGGAAAAGTACCGTCCATATGAGGACCGGTGAACAAGTTAGGGCCGAAACCGTGGTCCCAACACGGAAAACTGTTGCATTTAAATGAGAGCAAAATACTAGAGTCCGAAAATACTACAGTCCGTGAACATTGCTCCAAAGTCAGGTTTTTTTGTTGATTTAATGTGTTGAAAACCAATTACAAGCAAAAAATTCCAAAAAGTCTAAGCATAGTCAAACAGTGTCATCTTTAGACGTGTGTGTGTGTGCGTGTGGGTGTGTGTGTGTGTGTGTGTGTGTGTGTTCTTGTATTTCTACCATTCTGGAGACATCAACAAGGAAAAGTAGCTTCCATATGAGGAGGTGTGAACAAGTGATGACATAAATCATGGTCCCAATACGGAAAACCATTGCATCTAATAGAGAATGTCTCATTTGCACCCCTGGTGGTGAAATCTGTCAAAATGAGGGTAGTCCCAAAAAGGAAAGATTTTTCAAATTGACTGTTTGTCGGTTTTAAAAGTGATCCAACATATGAAATAACAAGTGTGTGTAAGAAATTGAAATTCGCCCCCCTTTTGTCAAATATTAATAAAAATAATAAAATAAATATGTATATAATGGCATACTGTAATAAATTGAAGTAAATAATGAAGATTAAAAAACAGAAAATAAAAAATAAAATAAATACAATTTTCACAACAAGCTTTTTTATATTTGCATAGTATGTATATATTATTAATGTTGTAAATACACTTCTTTATATATCTAGAAAGGGTGGTCCTAAAGAGGTAGGCATTTTTCAGAGGTCTCAAGGAAATAACAAATCCAAGAATATGTGTGTGTGTGTGTGTGTGTGTGTTCTTGTATTTCTACCCTTCTTGAGACATCAACAAGGAAAAGTCGCTTCCATATGAGGAGGTGTGAATAAGTGATGACATAAATCATGGTCCCAATACCGAAAACCATTGCTTCTAATAGAGAATGTCTCATTTGCACCCCTGGTGGTGAAATCTGTCAAAATGAGGGGGGTCCCAAAAAGGAAGGATTTTTCAAATTGACTGTGTGTCGGTTTTAAAAGTGCTCCAACATATGAAATAACAAGTGTGTGTAAGAAATTGAAATTCGCCCCCCTTTTGTCAAATATTAATAAAAAATAATAAAATAAATATGTATATAATGGCATACTGTAATAAATTGAAGTAAATAATGAAGATTAAAAAACATAAAATAAAAAATAAAATAAATAAAATTTTCACAACAAGCTTTTCTATATTTGCATAGTATGTATATATTATTAATGTTGTAAATACACCTCTTTATATATCTAGAAAGGGTGGTCCTGAAGAGGTAGGCATTTTTCAAAGGTCTCAAGGTAATAACAAATCCATGAATGTGTGTGTGTGTGTGTGTGTTCTTGTATTTCTACCCTTCTTGAGACATCAACAAGGAAAAGTAGCTTCCATATGAGGAGGTGTGAACAAGTGACGACATAAATCATGGTCCCAATACGGAAAACCATTGCTTCTAATAGAGAATGTCTCATTTGCACCCCTGGTGGTGAAATCTGTCAAAATGAGGGTGGTCCTAAAAAGGAAGGATTTTTCAAATTGACTGTGTGTCGGTTTTAAAAGTGCTCCAACATATGAAATAACAAGTGTGTGTAAGAAATTGAAATTCGTCCCCCTTTTGTCAAATATTATTAAAAATAATAAAATAAATATGTGTATAATGGCATACTGTAATAAATTGAAGTAAATAATGAGGATTAAAAAACATAAAATAAAAAATAAAATAAATACAATTTTCACAACAAGATTTTCTATATTTGCATAGTATGTATATATTATTAATGTTGTAAATACACATCTTTATATATCTAGAAAGGGTGGTCCTAAAGAGGTAGGCATTTTTCGGAGGTCTCAAGAAAATAACAAATACAAGAATGTGTGTGTGTCTGTGTGTGTGTGTTCTTGTATTTCTACCCTTCTTGAGACATCAACAAGGAAAAGTAGCTTCCATATGAGGAGGTGTGAACAAGTGATCACATAAATCATGGTCCCAATACGGAAAACCATTGCATCTAATAGAGAATGTCTCATTTGCACCCCTGGTGGTGAAATCTGTCAAAATGAGGGTGGTCCCAAAAAGGAAGGATTTTTCAAATTGACTGTGTGTCGGTTTTAAAAGTGCTCCAACATATGAAATAACAAGTGTGTGTAAGAAATTGAAATTCGCCCCCCCTTTTGTCAAATATTAATAAAAATAATAAAATAAATATGTATATAATGGCATACTGTAATAAATTGAAGTAAATAATGAAGATTAAAAAACATAAAATAAAAAATTAAATAAATACAATTTTCACACCAAGCTTTTTTATATTTATATAGTATGTATATATTATTAATGTTGTAAATACACCTCTTTATATATCTAGAAAGGGTGGTCCTAAAAAGGAAGGATTTTTCAAATTGACTGTGTGTCGGTTTTAAAAGTGCTCCAACATATGAAATAACAAGTGTGTGTAAGAAATTGAAATTCGCCCCCCTTTTGTCAAATATTAATAAAAATAATAAAATAAATATGTATATAATGGCATACTGTAATAAATTGAAGTAAATAATGAAGATTAAAAAACATAAAATAAAAAATAAAATAAATACAATTTTCACAACAAGATTTTCTATATTTGCATAGTATGTATATATTATTAATGTTGTAAATACACATTTTTATGTATCTAGAAAGGGTGGTCCTAAAAAGGAAGGATTTTTCAAATTGACTGTGTGTCGGTTTTAAAAGTGCTCCAACATATGAAATAACAAGTGTGTGTAAGAAATTGAAATTTGCCCCCCTTTTGTCAAATATTAATAAAAATAATAAAATAAATATGTATATAATGGCATACTGTAATAAATTGAAGTAAATAATGAAGATTAAAAAACATAAAATAAAAAATAAAATAAATACAATTTTCACAACAAGATTTTCTATATTTGCATAGTATGTATATATTATTAATGTTGTAAATACACCTCTTTATATATCTAGAACGGCTGGTCCTAAAGAGGTAGGCCTTTTTCGGTTTCCCAAGAATGTGACAAAATTAAGAATGTGTGTGTGTGTGTGTGTGTGTGTGTGTTCTTGTATTTCTACCCTTCTTGAGACATCAACAAGGAAAAGTAGCTTCCATATGAGGAGGTGTGAACAAGTGATGACATAAATCATGGTCCCAATACGGAAAACCATTGCATCTAATAGAGAATGTCTCATTTGCACCCCTGGTGGTGATATCTGTCAAAATAAGGGTGCTCCAACATATGAAATAACAAGTGTGTGTAAGAAATTGAAATTCGCCCCATTTGACAAAAGGGGGCGAATATATTAATATATTAATAAAAATTATAAAATAAATATGTATATAATGTCATAGTGTAATACATTGAAGTAAATAATGAAGATTAAAAAACATAAAATAAAAAATAAAATAAATACAATTTTCACAACAAGATTTTCTATATTTGCATAGTATGTATATATTATTAATGTTGTAAATACACCTCTCTATATATCTAGAAAGGGTGGTCCTAAAGAGGTAGGCATTTTTCAGGGGTCTCAAGGAAATAACAAATACAAGAATGTGTGTGTGTGTGTGTGTGTGTGTGTGTGTGTGTGTGTGTGTGTGTGTGTGTGCACATACTTGTGACAGAGTGCTCGGCAAAGCTAAATCCCACTCAAGTGTAAGGCAAACAGTGGTGCTGGTGTGTGGTTATTGTATTTTCTTTCCTGCGATCCCACTAAAGATCTGCAGGCCTGTGCTGCCTGTCACCGTGGCCACGCCGCCACCAGCCAGGGATCTTGGCGCAGGGCCCCGCAAGGAAATTAAAAGGGGATTAAGGCTGGCTGACACTTTGTGGCCGGTTATTTTGGTTTGTGTTTTTTTGCGGCGAGGGTGAGGGCGTGGCAGCCCCCACTGTGACCGCTGCAATATCCATACATAAAAACACTCAATTACTGATGCCACTTATTAACTGTCACTCAAGAAGAATGTGATATTAGTGACGGTTTATTTGTGTCGGACGTTGAACATCATATGATTGCATTTATACAATTCAACACGTCTGACAGCTTATTTAAAACGATGCCTTCTTGGAGTCAAAAATATGTCAGAAAACAACAAAAAAAACATGGCTGAAGTGGACAATTTATTTAGAAAACGAAAATAGTGATATTTATGATACTTATGTTTTTGTATAAAAGCATATTTTTGACAGTTGTCCCCATACCAATGTCTCGAAATCTATTTCGATACTTTTGTAAATAAAGGAACCACCACATGTGAATAACGCTATATAATAGACTGTATTTATATTATTCACATGTGAATAATGCTGTATAAAAGACTGTATTTATATTATTCACATGTGAATAAAGCTGTATAATAGACTGTATTTATATTATTCACATGTGAATAACGCTGTATATTAGACTGTATTTATATTATTCACATGTGAATAATGCTGTATGATAGACTGTATTTATATTATTCACATGTGAATAACATTGTATAATTGACTGTATTTATATTATTCACATGTGAATAACACTGTATAATAGACTGTATTTATATTATTCACATGTGAATAATGCTTTATAATAGACTGTATTTACATTATTCACATGTGAATAACGCTGTATAATAGACTGTATTTATATTATTCACATGTGAATAACGCTGTATAATAGACTGTATTTATATTATTCACATGTAAATAACGCTTTATAATAGACTGTATTTATATTATTCACATGTGAATAATGCTGTATAATAGACTGTATTTATATTATTCACATGTGAATAACGCTGTATATTAGACTGTATTTATATTATTCACATGTGAATAACGCTGTATAATAGACTGTATTTATATTATTCACATGTGAATAACGCTGTATAATAGACTGTATTTATATTATTCACATGTGAATAATGCTGTATAATAGACTGTATTTATATTATTCACATGTGAATATTGCTGTATAATATACTATATTTATATTATTCAAATGTGAATAACGCTGTGTAATAGACTGTATTTATAATATTCACATGTGAATAACGCTGTATAATAGACTGTATTTATATTATTCACATGTAAATTAATGCTGTATATTAGACCGTATTTATATTATTCACATATGAATAACGCTGTATAATAGACTGTATTTATATTATTCACATGTGAATAACGCTGTATATTAGACTGTATTTATATTATTCACATGTGAATAACGCTGTATAATAGACTGTATTTATATTATTCACATGTGAATAATGCTGTATAATAGACTGTATTTATATTATTCACATGTGAATAACGCTTTATAATAGACTGTATTTATATTATTCACATGTGAATAACGCTGTATAATAGACTGTATTTATGTTATTCACATGTGAATGATGCTGTATAATAGACTGTATTTATATTATTCACATGTGAATAAGGCTGTATAATAGACTGTATTTATATTTTTCACATGTGAATAACGCTGTATAATAGACTGTATTTATATTATTCACATGTGAATAATGCTGTATAATAGACTGTATTTATATTATTCACATGTGAATAATGCTGTATAATAGACTGTATTTATATTATTCACATGTGAATAATGCTGTATAATAGACTTTATTTATATTATTCACATGTGAATAATGCTGTATAATAGACTGTATGCATGTTATTCACATGTGAATAATGCTGTATAATAGACTGTATTTATATTATTCACATGTGAATAATGCTGTATAATAGACTGTATTTATATTATTCACATGTGAATAACACTGTATAATAGACTGTATTTATATTATTCACATGTGAATAACACTGTATAATAGACTGTATTTATATTATTCACAGGTGAATAATGCTGTATAATAGACTGTATTTATATTATTCACATGTGAATAACACTGTATAATAGACTGTATTTATATTATTCACATGTGAATAACGCTGTATAATAGACTGTATTTATATTATTCACACGTGAATAACGCTGTATAATAGACTGTATTTATATTATTCACATGTGAATAACGCTGTATAATAGACTGTATTTATATTCTTCACATGTGAATAACGCTGTATAATAGACTGTATTTATATTATTCACATGTGAATAATGCTGTATAATCTACTGTATTTATATTATTCACATGTGAATAACGCTGTATAATAGACTGTATATATATTATTCACATGTGAATAACGCTGTATAATAGACTGTATTTATATTATTCACATGTGAATAATGCTGTATAATAGACTGTATTTATATTATTCACATGTGAATAATGCTGTATAATAGACTGTATTTATATTATTCACATGTGAATAATGCTGTATAATAGACTGTATTTATATTATTCACATGTGAATAATGCTTTATAATAGACTGTATTTATATTATTCACATGTAAATAATGCTGTATAATAGACTGTATTTATATTATTCACATGTGAATAATGCTGTATAATAGACTGTATTTATGTTATTCACATGTGAATAACGCTGTATAATAGACTGTATTTATATTATTCACATGTGAATAATGCTGTATATTAGACTGTATTTATATTATTCACATGTGAATAATGTTGTATAATAGACTGTATTTATATTATTCACATGTGAATAACGCTGTATAATAGACTGTATTTGTATTATTCACATGTGAATAATGCTGTATAATAGACTGTATTTATATTATTCACATGTGAATAACGCTGTATAATAGACTGCATTTATATTATTCACATGTGAATAACGCTGTATAATAGACTGTATTTATATTATTCACATGTGAATAATGCTTTATAATAGACTGTATTTATATTATTCACATGTGAATAACACTGTACAATAGACTGTATTTACATTATTCACATGTGAATAACGCTGTATAATAGACTGTATTTATTCTATTCACATGTGAATAATGCTGTATAATAGACTGTATTTATATTATTCACATGTGAATAACGCTGTATAATAGACTGTATTTATATTATTCACATGTGAATAACGCTGTATATTAGACTGTATTTATATTATTCACATGTGAATAATGCTGTATAATAGACTGTATTTATATTATTCACATCTGAATAACACTGCATAATAGACTGTATTTATATTATTCACATGTGAATAATGCTGTATAATAGACTGTATTTATACTATTCACATGTGAATAATGCTGTATAATAGACTTTATTTATATTATTCACATGTGAATAATGCTGTATAATAGACTGTATGCATGTTATTCACATGTGAATAACGCTGTATAATAGACTGTATTTATATTATTCACATGTGAATAACGCTGTATAATAGACTGTATTTATATTATTCACATGTGAATAATGCTGTATAATAGACTGTATTTATATTTAGTGGTCAATTGTACAGAATATGTACTGTACTGTGCAATCTACTAATAAAAGTCTTAATCAATCAATCAATCAATCAAAACAGTTGAGTTTGTGTGAGCTAAATCTATCACGTGCACTTGGAAAAAATGTGTAATTTAGTTTCATTGTCGGGCTTGATTTGCCTTGTGGTGCTGGCAGCCAGGATAGGATGCACAGCAGCGAGGCATCTGTGGGTGTGATGCACATCAGGTTTACTGTCTCTTTGTGTTAGAGCGCAATATCATTGCTGCAGGGGAAACAAACTGTACCAACGCCAGTGTTTGGTCTGCTAATTAGCGCTTTGTCTCTGTAATTAATAGGCATTAACCGTCAACAGGGCACAGGCTCGCCAGCCCCCAGCCAGCCTGTGACGTCGCTCCTCCCCTGCAGAACCACATCACTGTGGATCCAGGAGCCGCTTTTTCACTGGTAAGCACTCCGTGGAAATGATGTGGACTAGTTTGTGTCTGCCATTTGTCATTTCAAATAATTTGAAGCAAAGACGTCTTCAAGCGTTACACCGATAACACAAACTGGTGTCATTAATGTATCACAGACCGAGTGCACATTAGATTAAATTATGTCAATAGAATAGAATAGAATAGAATAGAAAGTACTTTATTGATCACTGGGGGAAATTCAGCACCACAGTTCACTCACAATAAACAATAAACACTTAGGTATTTTTTACATGTGAATAATATAAATACAGTCTATTACACAGCGTTATTCACATGTGAATAATATAAATACAGTCTATTATAGAGCATTATTCACATGTAAATATAATAAATACAGTCTATTATACAGCGTTATTCACATGTGAATAATATAAATACAATCTATTATACAGCGTTATTCACATTTGAATAATATAAATACAGTCTATTACACAGCGTTATTCACATGTGAATAATATAAATACAGTCTATTACACAGCGTTATTCACATGTGAATAATATAAATACAGTCTATTATACAGCGTTATTCATATGTGAATAATATAAATACAGTCTATTACACAGCGTTATTCACATGTGAATAATATAAATACAGTCTATTATACAGCGTTATTCACATGTGAATAATATAAATACAGTCTATTACACAGCGTTATTCACATGTGAATAATATAAATACAGTCTATTCTACAGCATTATTCACATGTGAATAATATAAATACAGTCTATTATACAGCGTTATTCACATGTGAATAATATAAATACAGTCTATTATACAGCATCATTCACATGTGAATAATATAAATACAGTCTATTATACAGCATTATTCACATGTGAATAATATAAATACAGTCTATTACACAGCGTTATATACATGTGAATAATATAAATACAGTCTATTCTACAGCATTATTCACATGTGAATAATATAAATACAGTCTATTACACAGCGTTATATACATGTGAATAATATAAATACAGTCTATTATACAGCATTATTCACATGTGAATAATATAAATACAGTCTATTACACAGCGTTATATACATGTGAATAATATAAATACAGTCTATTATACAGCATTATTCACATGTGAATAATATAAATACAGTCTATTATACAGCATTTTTCACATGTGAATAATATAAATACAGTCTATTATACAGCGTTATTCACATGTGAATAATATAAATACAGTCTATTATACAGCATTATTCACATGTGAATAATATAACTACAGTCTATTACACAGCGTTATTCACATGTGAATAATATAAATACAGTCTATTATACAGCGTTATTCACATGTGAATAATATAAATACAGTCTATTACACAGCGTTATTCACATGTGAATAATTTAAATACAGTCTATTATACAGCATTATTCACATGTGAATAATATAAATACAGTCTATTATAGAGCATTATTCACATGTGAATAATATAAATACGTCTATTATACAGCGTTATTCACATGTGAATAATATAAATACAGTCTATTATACAGCATTATTCACATGTGAATAATATAAATACAGTCTATTATACAGCATTATTCACATGTGAATAATATAAATACAGTCTATTCTACAGCATTATTCACATGTGATAAATATAAATACAGTCTATTATACAGCATTATTCACATGTGAATAACATAAATACAGTCTATTATACAGCATTATTCACATGTGAATAATATAAATACAGTCTATTATACAGCGTTATTCACATGTGAATAATATAAATACAGTCTATTACACAGCGTTTTTCACAAGTGAATAATATAAATACAGTCTATTATACAGCATTATTCACATGTGAATAATATAAATACAGTCTATTACACAGCGTTATTCACATGTGAATAATATAAATACAGTCTATTATACAGCATTATTCACATGTGAATAATATAAATACAGTCTATTATAGAGCATTATTCACATGTGAATAATATAAATACAGTCTATTATACAGCGTTATTCACATGTGAATAATATAAATACAGTCTATTATACAGCATTATTCACATGTGAATAATATAAATACAGTTTATTATACAGCGTTATTCATATGTGAATAATATAAATACAGTCTATTATACAGCATTATTCACATGTGAATAATGTAAATACAGTCTATTACACAGCGTTTTTCACATGTGAATAATATAAATACAGTCTATTATACAGCATTATTCACATGTGAATAATATAAATACAGTCTATTATACAGCATTATTCACATGTGAATTATATAAATACAGTCTATTCTACAGCATTATTCACATGTGAATAATATAAATACAGTCTATTATACAGCATTATTCACATGTGAATAATATAAATACAGTCTATTATACAGCATTATTCACATGTGAATAATATAAATACAGTCTATTATGCAGCGTTATTCACATGTGAATAATATAAATACAGTCTATTATACAGCATTATTCACATGTGAATAATATAAATACAGTCTATTATACAGCATTATTCACATGTGAATAATATAAATACAGTCTATTACACAGCGTTATTCACATGTGAATAACATAAATACAGTCTATTATACAGCGTTATTCACATGTGAATAATATAAATACAGTCTATTATACAGCGTTATTTACATGTGAATAATATAAATACAGTCTATTATACAGCGTTATTCACATGTGAATAATATAAATACAGTCTATTATACAGCGTTATTCACATGTGAATAATATAAATACAGTCTTATTATACAGCATCATTCACATGTGAATAATATAAATACAGTCAATTATACAGCATTATTCACATGTGAATAATATAAATACAGTCTATTACACAGCGTTATTCACATGTGAATAATATAAATACAGTCTATTATACAGCATTATTCAGAACTAAATCATCCAGACTAGAGATAAATTGTATTATTATGTTTATTTTACCTAAAAATAAATATATTTATTAATAAAAAATGTTTAAAAAACTAAATACATTTTTACTATATTTTGCTAAAAACATCAAAATTAATCGTTATTTTATTTGTATTTTTTCGTGACTCCTTATTACATCCAGCCATAGAATTATACATTAAAATAAACATATTTGAAATAATTGATTTTAAATTATCATAATAATTCATTTAAAATGACCATATTTAATTATTAAAATAATTGCTTGTTTATCAACAACTTTAGCATTTTATTCATTACATTTTGAAACTCTCAGAAGCCAAGTTATGTTATATTCCTTAATATTTATTTATGCAAGTTTGAAATATCAATTATCTAAACACAGTTTTGTTTGCATATTTTCAGGATGTAGATCTATACATATATATATATGTATGTGTGGGGAAAAAAATCACAAGACTACTTCATCTCTAAATTATCTCAAACCACAACAAAACAATTGCAAATGAGCCGTCGGCTCCCGGACAGAGTGACCCCAAAACCAACAAAGGCTGCAACTGCCGCAAGAAACCTGATTGCCCTCTCAACGGGGGGTGCTTACAAACATCAGTTGTTTACCAATCTAAGGTAACACGCAAGGACATTAACACATCCGACACATATGTAGGATTAACCGAGGGAGAGTTTAAAACCAGATGGAACAATCACAAGGCTTCTTTCAGGAACCAAAACCTGCGGAATACCACAGAACTCAGCAAACACATTTGGGACCTCAAAGACAATAATGTTGAATATTCAATAACATGGCAAATTCTTGCATCCAGCACACCTTACAATAGTGGTAATAAAAGATGCAACCTATGCTTGAAAGAGAAACTGTTTATTATATACCGTCCAGACCTGTCATCCCTCAACAAGCGCAGCGAAATTGTAACAGCATGCCGCCACAGACGGAAACACCTCCTAGGTAACACATGAGCCAATCACCACGCCCCTACGCCAGCCTGTACCCACCCACTCTGTGCCCTATATAAACCATGGTATGTGAATGCTCCCATTAAAATCTCCTGATGATTGAGGGAACCCCCTCATGAAACAGGCCTGTAAGGAGATGAAGTAGTCTTGTGATTTTTTTTCCCACACATACATATATTGCGCTCTACTACGGTATCGAGTACTATTTTTTGGATAACCTTACTAAGACATATATATATATATATAATATGTATGAAATACTTGACTTGGTGAATTCTAGCTGTCAATATACTCCTCCCCTCTTAACCACGCCCCCAACCACGCCCCGCCCCGCCCCACTCCCGACCACGCCCCCACCCTCCACCTCCCGAAATCGGGGGTCTCAAGGTTGGCAAGTATAATCAGAGATGGATCTGCCAACTTTTGGCGCCCCTTAAGAAAAAAGGGTGTTAATGTGTTTTGCGTTAATGTGACCGGTACTTTTCAAACAGGGTATAGTACCGTTTTTGATTCATTAGTAACGCGATACTATACTAGTACCCAGGGCCGGCCCGTGGCATAGGCCGTATAGGCAAATGCTAAGGGCGCCGTCCATCAGGGGGCGCCACGCCAGTGCCACAAATGTTGGGAGAAAAAAAAAAAGTTGGTACTATTATTTCTAAATACAAAAAATAATCCCACGTTAATTAAAATGCAAAGTAAAGCCTATTTAATAGAAATATTATTTGTTACAACATTACGCCCCCCCCCCCCCCAGCACGGTGCGCCCCCTCCCTTCCTGTATCATGACTCTTTTTGGACGTCACCACATCAAAAAATCAACACAAGATGTCAAAACGGCCAAAACTGTCAGGTGCCCAGGGAAGAAAAAAGAGAAAAGAAGAGGAGGAGAAACGAGAAAAGACAGAGGTAGCAGGTAGGTAACGTTAGCCTACATGACATTATTTGTCTGTTACAGAATGTGATAGTAGCTGGCTTTTTAGCATTAAGCTAATGTTACATGATTCGGCAATTGCTAATCAATAAATAGCTAGTTCTGTTTTAACGTCGGGTTAATATTGTGGAGGGGGCTAAATTGTTATGGAAAATAATAATGTAACGTTAGGTAATTACAGTACTCCCACCTTACATTCCTCAGGGACATTTGTATTAGATCTTTTAAGCAGGTGTTTTTTGTTTACATTGTTATTGCCTTCTGGTTAGCTAATGTTTGCCCTGCAGGTAATAGTCACTTTTCCACCCCTTTATATATTGGGTATAGTTGTAAGTAAAAAAAAAAAAAAAAGGTCAAAGACAAAGCTATTCGGTTTCTTGTGAGTATATACACTTGTGGGGGGGCGCCACCTAAAATCTTGCCTAGGGCGCCAGATTGGTTAGGGCCGGGTCTGCTAGTACCGGTATACCGTACAACCCAATGTAAATGCTGCTTTTTAAGAGCAAGAGTCCTTCCTAACAGGTTTTAGTCTGACTGATACGAGCTGATCTATTGCGGGCACGAGGTGAGCCGAGGTGTGGCCGGGTGGCAAAGCTATCAATTATCCAGAGCACAGTAGCAACTCTGGCTTCCTCCAGATCCGGTGTTAAATGAACTTGTCAGCGCTGTCTCTCCGATTTCCTTCATCACGGGAGCAAGCCAACGATGATGATGCTCGTCGGTCGCCCCGACGCCGCTTCTCACCGGCTGCCGCCCCGCATTTCGCCTGCAATTCATCAGCCGAGAACACCGGCCAGGGCTCGCCGTTGTTGCCCACGGAGCCAGCCCCGCCAGCCAAGAAGCCAGCCAGCACCGCCAAAAGAGAAAAAAAAAAAAAAAAAAATCAAATCACCTTCCAAAAATGTGCGGTAGAGGACGGGGCGAGGGGCGAACTTTTACCCGCACGCCTCGGGTAGCGGTGCACGTTTGAACTTGTGTGGGAGGGTTTGACACGGTTTTTGCAAAGAAAATAACATTAAAAACAGAAAGTGTCACGACTTGATCTTGGGAGTTTGCTTTTCCAGGATGCAACGGAAAGTTGGCACGGGCGAGACGGGAATTAAGGTACATGATTTATTAATATATCAAAAAAAAGGAATAAACGAAAACGCGCACAGTGGCAGAGAATAAACTATGAAACCAAAAGACTATAGCAAAAAAGTACAAACAAAAAACACGCACAATGGCGGAGAACAAACTATGAAAAACAAAAAGACTATAAACATGGAACCAAAACTTACTTTGACAAGGGACATGAAGCAGGATCTTAGAGGAATGGACAGAGCATAAATGTGGTGTGAGGTCGTCAGGACGAACAAGAGAAAATGAATGAACTTAAATACTTATGGACGTGATTAACAACAGGTGCGTGACTCAAAACAGGTGCGTGACATGACAGGTGAAACTAATGGGTAACTATGGTGACAAAACAAAACTGCACAAAAAGTCCAAAAATAAAACCTGATCACACAGACATGACAGAAAGTTCAGGTGGAAGGGCGTCAACTTGGGAAGCACAACAAACGCACTGTTGGGTCCCAGGTGAGGATGGAGAGTTTGGGGAGCTTTGGTTTGGAAAGGGCACTTCTACAAACCCCGTTTCCATATGAGTTGGGAAATTGTGTTAGATGTAAATATAAACGGAATACAATGATTTATATATATATATATATATATATATATATATATATATATGTAGCTAGAATCCACTGAAAGTCAAGTATTTATTTTATTTGTTCTCGCCCGGAAAAGGGTGGAATGCCATGTCCGGGTTGGGGAGGAGACCCTGCCCCAAGTGGAGGAGTTCAAGTACCTCGGAGTCTAGTTCACGAGTGAGGGAAGAGTGGATCGTGAGATCGACAGGCGGATCGGTGAGGCGTCTTCAGTAATGCGGACGCGGTATCGATCCGTTGTGGTGAAGAAGGAGCTGAGCCGGAAGGCAAAGCTCTCAATTTACAGGTCGATCTACGTTCCCATCCTCACCTATGGTCATGAGCTTTGGGTTATGACCGAAAGGACAAGATCACGGGTACAAGCGGCCGAAATGAGTTTCCTCCGCCGGGTGTCGTGGCTCTCCCTAGGGAGGTGTTTAGGGCACGTCTGACCGGTAGGAGGCCCCGGGGAAGACCCAGGACACGTTGGGAAGACTATGTCTCCCGGCTGGCCTGGGAACGCCTCGGGGTCCCACAGGAAGAGCTGGACGAAGTGGCTGGGGAGAGGGAAGTCTGGGCTTCCCTGCTTAGGCTGCTGCCCCCGCGACCCGACCTCGGATAAGCGGAAGAAGATGGATGGATGGATGGATGGATGGATATATATATATATATATATATATATATTAGACATGCGCGGTTTGCGGGCACAACCGCGGAGTCCGCGGATTATCCGCGGATCGGGCGGATGAAATTTAAAAAAATTAGATTTTGTCCGCGGGTCGGGTCGGGCGGTTGAAATTAAAAAAAATTAGATTTTAAATAGATTCAGGCGGGTGGCAGTTAAACCAATTGGGAAATATATATACATAGTTAAATGTTGTTACCCACATACGAAAAACGAGCAGGCACCTGCTGCATATGCCACAACAGAAGACAAAAAAAAAAGAGATGGACACTTTTACGGAGCGGAGAAGGGACACCTCGCCGGGGTCCGGGACAGAGGCCCCACCGGGAGCCGTAGCTGAGGTGGCCCGACGCACGTCCAGGGTCACCACCGCGCCCACTGCACCAACGCCCCGCCTCGTCCGCCTTCGCCACGGCCGGCGTCACGCGCAGCAGGTAAGCAGCATACCTGCCCGCCACCCCCGTGGCCGGGGGCGCGTAACAGGGGTCACTCCGTGCGCAGTGCGCTCACGAAAGGGGTGGGGCTCACCCTGGTGAGCCGAGTCGGCCACTTTTGGTAAGCAGAACTGGCGCTGCGGGATGAACCGAACGCCGGGTTAAGGCGCCCGATGCCGACGCTCATCAGACCCCAGAAAAGGTGTTGGTTGATATAGACAGCAGGACGGTGGCCATGGAAGTCGGAACCCGCTAAGGAGTGTGTAACAACCCACCTGCCGAATCAACTAGCCCTGAAAATGGATGGCGCTGGAGCGTCGGGCCCATACCCGGCCGTCGCCGGCAGCGAGAACCGCGAGGGCTAGGCTGCGACGAGTAGGATGGTCGCCGCGGTGCGAAAGCCCGGGTGGAGCCGCCGCGGGTGCGAAGGGACATCGCACCTCCACGCGCTTGGAGGTGCGCTCAGCGCGGCTCCCAGATGATTGCGCACTGCTGTGCGTCTGGGCCGTGACAGCGTGGCACGCATTGAATGTCTCTGCTACATTGGATCAGTCTCCTTTCTTTAACAGGCAAAAGCTTTATAACCTTACTAATGCCTTGCATCGTCTATATTAGATATATAACAACGGGCGGGTGCGGTTTTGATTAAATGTTAGATCGGGTGGATGGCGGATGGTTGACGACTTTTGTGATGCGGTTGCGGATGAAATAATTGCCTATCCAAGGTCAAGGTCAAGGTCAAGGTTCAAGGTTCAACTTTATTGTCCCCGCGGGGAAATTTGTCTTGGGCACAGTGCATCATTGCTTTCTTAACATACCCAAAAACAACAGAACAAAAACACAAGCACAGACACAACCACAACCATACAACTAACATTTAAACATCAGAACATGGAGCTTGATAGACATAGGTGGCACTTTGATGTAGGCATAAAATCTACAGTATGGAGATAAAGATAAAGTACCAATGTGCATTGCACTAGAGCTCATGGATAAAGTGCTGTGTGCTAAAGTGCTTAGTTCTAAAGTGCTATGTGCTAAAGTGCTATGTGCTAAAAAAGTGCTAACCTATGTATTAAAATTCTATTGCACATTGTTGGTCAGCTTAATGGAGGCTGGGACAAATGATAATTTAAGGCGGTTAGATTTGCATAGTGGGACCCGGAGTCTTCTCCCTGATGGCAGGGTTCCATATTCAGGAAAGAGTGGGTGTTGTGAGTTGGAAATCATTTTCTTAGCTTTTTTCCTAACTGCCTGCTCATAGATGCTCTGTATAGGCTCATATTCTTTCCTCCCTACGATTTTCATTGCCGTTTTATGCATGCCGGCCAGTTTGCTTTTTAGCTTAACGGTTAGGTTGCCAAACCATGAGGTGATCCCGTATCTAATGATGCTCTCTACAATGGCACGGTAGAAATCATCATGATGTGGCTGCTTACGCCGTACAATCTTAATCTTCGCAAAAAATATAGCCTCTGTTGCAGTCTATTGCACAGTTTGTCAATATGTGTCTTCCAGCAGAGAAGATTATCAATATGAACCCCTAAATATTTATATGAGGATACCTGGGTGATTTCCTGATTTTTGATGACCACTGGCTCATGGTCAGTCACTTTCCTCGGATCCAAAACCATTTCCTGTGTCTTGGTCACATTTAAAATAAGATGGTTAGTGTCACACCACCTAATAAATAGGTCTATCTCGTCTTGGTACACAGAGGGGTCCGTATCCTTGTGTAGAAGGCTTAGGAGCACGGTATCGTCCGCAAATTTCACCATATCTATCCGCGCATCTCTAATATATATATATATATATATATACAGGTATAAGAAATACTTGAATTTCAGTGAATTCTAGCTATAAATATACTACTCCCCCCTTAACCCCGCCCCCGGCCCCGCCCACCCTGACCCCCCCCAATCTCCCGAATTTGGAGGTCTCAAGGTTGGCAAATATGTTCAAGAAATACCCGGCGCACTTACCCGTGTAAAAATTTGTCCGAGGAGGGGAAACTTAAACGCTGGTTCAGTGTGGCTGAAACGGGGCATAGGCTAAATATTTATTCGTTTAAGGGGTCAGTGTGGACATGGCCTCGGACACTGAAGGCAACAGAGGGTGGGGGACTGAAACGAGGGCAACCAGGTTACAGAAAGAAAAAAAGAAGTATCTCGTATAGCAGCATGGTACTAAGCTACGAGTGCTTAAGTATTTATTTGTAATGAATAGTGATGATGGCACACTTACAAAGCACTTGTTTCATACCAAGAGGGACTCGAGGACGGTTCCCGCGGCCCTTTGACAGGGACGACGGCCTCCCAAGCCATGCCAGACCGCCATAAACCCTCCGTTCGAAAACACTTGCCGTCCCTTTACACTGTCCGTGCCGCCTCTGCGCTGAATAAAACATTAAACGCCATTCTGAGATATTAACCTACTTAACGGAAGAAAAGAGCCCCGCGATTTATGTCTATTTGGTTGGCGTTCGATGCTGGCCAGCTGTCACCGGCGAGCCTCGCAGCCTAAATAATCTCACACTGGTTAAGGGAATAAGCACTCCTTTAGCACTTCAAAAGACTTCGGCTTTAATGATCCCAGCACTTCTTAAATTAAGTCATTATTCAATCTGTGTGATAATGAGCGCCGGTTCAACCTTGAGGATAATAATATTTTCCTTTTATGTGGGTGTTGGAAGTTTTTCCCGTGCTAATTTAAGAAAACACTGCTTAATCTTTCACCAGAAGTCGCAAAGCAGAGGCGGGGAGATGTATCAAACAGTCGTAACCTTGTGTTCAAAAGATATACTTCCGTCTGCAGCGTTGCCAGAACTACAAAACCCCCAAACCAGTGAAGTTGTCACGTTGTGTAAATGGTAAATAAAAACAAAATCAACATATATTCAATTGAATAGACTGCAAAGACAATATATTTAACATTGGAACTGAGAACCTTTGTTATTTTTTGCAAATATTAGCTCATTTGGAATTTGATGCCTGCAACATGTTTCAGAGAAGCTGGCACAAGTGGCAAAAAAGACTGAGAAAGTTGAGGAATGCTCATCAAACACTTATTTGGAACATCCCACAGGTGAACAGGCTAATTGGGAACAGGTGGGTGCCATGATTGGGTATAAAAGCAGCTTCCGTGAAATGCTCAGTCATTCACAAACAAGGACGGGGCGAGGGTCACCACTTTGTCAACAAATGCGTGAGTAAATTGTCCAACAGTTTAAGAAAAACCTTTCTCAACCAGCTATTGCAAAGAATGTAGGGATTTCACCATCTATGCTCCGTAATATCATCAAAAGGTTCAGAGAATCTGCAGAAATCACTGCACGTAACATTAAATGCCGTGACCTTGGATCCGTCAGGCGGTACTGCATCAAAAAGCGACATCGGTGTGTAAAGGATATCACCACGTGGGCTCAGGACCACTTCAGAAAACCACTGTCAGTAACTACAGTTGGTCGCTACATCTGTAAGTGCAAGTTAAAACTCCGCTATGCAAAGCACAAGCCATTTATCAACAACACCCAGAAACCGCCCCCGGCTTCGCTTGGGCCCGAGATAATCTAAGATGGACTGATGCAAAGTGGAAAAGTGTTCTGTGGTTTCAAATAGTTTTTGGAAACTGTGGACGTCGTGTCCTACGGAACAAAGAGGAAAAGAACCATCCGGATTGTTCGAGGTGCAAAGTGTAAAAGCCAGCATGTGTGATGGTATGGGGGTGTATTAGTGCCCAAGACATGGGTAACTTACACATCTGTGAAGGCGCCATTAATGCTGAAGGGTTTTGGAGCAACATATGTTGCCATCCAAGCAACGTTATCATGGACGCCCCTGCTTATTTCAGCAAGACGATGCCAAGCCACGTGTTACAACAGTGTGGCTTCATAGTAAAAGAGTGCGGGTACTAGACTGGCCTGCCTGTAGTCCAGACATTGAAAATGTGTGGCGCATTATGAAGCCTGAAATACCACAACACCCGGAATGTTGAACAATTTAAGCTGTACATCAAGCAAGAATGGGAAATAATTCCACCTGAAAAGCTTCAAAAATGTGTCTCCTCAGTTCCCAAACCTTTACTGAGTGTTGTTAAAAGGAAAGGCCATGTAACACAGTGGTGAACATGCCCCTGTGACGACTTTTTTTGCAATGTGTTGCTGCCATTAAATTCTAAGTTAATGATTATTTGCAAAACAAAAAAAAAAGTAGTTTCTCAGTGTGAACATGAAATATCTTGTTATATTCAATTGAATATAAGTTGAAAAGGATTTGCAAATCATTGTATTCTGTTTTTATTTACCATTTACACAACGTGACAACTTCACTGCTTTTGGGTTTTGTATATATATATATATATATATGATTAAATTACATTACAGCCATATATATTTATATACTGTATATATATGATGAATAACATATATATATATATATATATATATATATATATATATGTAGATATTTAATTTATTATACTAGATTCACCTATGATTAAATTACATTACAGCCATATATATTTATATACTGTATATATATGATAACTAACATATATATATGTATACATATATATATATGTATATATGTTATTTATCATATATATACAGTATATAAATATATATGGCTGTAATGTAATTTTTTATATGATTAAATTACATTACAGCCATATATATTTATATACTGTATATATATGATAAATAACATATATATATGTATACATATATATATATATGTATATATGTTATTTATCATATATATACAGTATATAAATATATATGGCTGTACCGAGGATGTCGTTGTGGCTTGTGCAGCCCTTTGAGACACTTGTGATTTAGGGCTATATAAATAAACATTGATTGATTGATTGATAATGTAATTTTTTATATGATTAAATTACATTACAGCCATATATATTTATTTACTGTGTATATATGATAGATAACATATATATATATATATATATATATATATATATATATATATATATATATATATATACATATATATATATATATATATAATAACATATATATATATATATATATATATATATATATATATATATATATATATATATATACATATATATATATATATATATAATAACATATATATATATATATGTTATATATAATAACTCATATATATATATATATATATATATATATATATATATATATATATATATATATATATATATATATATATATATGTTTATCATATATATACACTATATAAATATATATGGCTGTAATGTAATTTAATCATATAAAAAATTACATTACAGCCATATATATTTATATACTGTATATATATGATAAATAACATATATACATATATATATATGTATACATATATATATATATGTTATTTATCATATATATACAGTATATAAATATATATGGCTGCAATGTAATTTAATCATAGGTGAATCTAATATAATAAATTAAATATCTACATCACTACACTAACTTCAGAACGTTACAGTAACTTGTAGTAAAAATGTTAAGGAAAACAATGTTTCTTTCTGATTATTCCACATCATGCACAAATCTGAGTGTGTTAGCGTGCACTGATTACAGTTAAACAGATGTCTAATTCACACGGGACGGCCATAACAATGAATATAAATGTCATACCGAATTGAAGTGTGCAAAAAAACATGATAAACGTGTAAAAATACAGTACAACCAGCTGCGATGAAGCCTGGTTTTTGGCGAAAATCAACCCAATGATGTCATGTGGACCCGCATGTGCCAACACACACAAACACATGCACTCGCACAGACAACGACCCTTTTGTC
The DNA here is from genome assembly GCF_033978685.3 of Nerophis lumbriciformis. Classification (NCBI taxonomy): domain Eukaryota; kingdom Metazoa; phylum Chordata; class Actinopteri; order Syngnathiformes; family Syngnathidae; genus Nerophis; species Nerophis lumbriciformis. The sequence continues at coordinate 39,662,678 of NC_084567.2, forward strand.
GCCATAGAGCACAGCAATGATTAAAATGTTTTTTTGTGGCGATCTTTTACTTTTTCTGGCTCGTAAGTACAGCAGACACAGACATCAGCGTGGATTTATGTACTGTTGACTTATTTTCAATGACACTTAGCAATGTACATAACTGCACCACACTGTATATTCCCTTATAGTATATATATAAACTGTATATATATATATATATATATATATATATATATATATATATATATATATATATATATATATATATATACATATACACACACAAAACAAAAATGGTCAACTTTTGACCACGACTGTGTATATATATATATATATATATATATATATATATATATATATATATATATATATATATACGATTTCTGTTACGTGTTATCTTTGTTTTAGCCCGCTAACAGCCAAGGACTTCAAGGACCTCAACGAAGATAAGATGACAGTACGCAGAATAAGCAGAGACAAGGCAATCACAAGGCCCCAGCACATTCTGTCACGTATTGTGCGTACTGGACCTGCTTTGCATGATATATGTGACCACTCCTTTTAGAAGTGGCTTCGGTGATGTTGACTGGGGAACTTCTGAATAAATAGAGGGACGCGGGAGCTGTACCTTAGAGCGTAGGGCGAGACTGTGACTAAGTGTGCAGCTCCATGCGTTCTCCTCATGAGCTAAATTGAACTCTGTCTCTGCTTGGTTCCTTGCTTCTTGTCTGTTTAATAAATGTCATCAGTGTTTGAACCTGACAAGCACACCCGTGAAGTGAAAACCATTTCAGGTGACTACCTCATGAAGCTCATCCAGAGAATGCCAAGAGTGTGCAACAATTTCTGTTACGTCAGGGTCGCAAGTTAATGCTCGGATCGTTTTCCCAGGATGCAGACGGAACTCCGGAGGCATTGCGCAGGTAAGAAAATGATTTATTTACCATCAATCAGTCAGGCAGTAATACAAAAATCTAGGAAGCGTGCCGATAGCACAGTGCTAAAGGAAAAGCTTAGCATGGAACAAGGAAGCAAGAAATCAACGTAACGTGTTGCGTGAAGCAAACAAGACAGCCAGACTGAGTGTGGCGAAAAGCAGGAATTAAAAAGCTCTCTGGTTAGCGTCCCGAACGCTCATCAGAGGCAGGTGAAAATAATCAGCACCCATGGCAACTAAAATGGGTGCTGAAAACAGAACCAAGGGAGTCAAACTAAAATATAACATGATCCAGGCAACGGATCATGACAAGTTCTTTGAATTGTGTGTGTGCTTATTACTACTACACCCGGGTAGTGTCTTCTCTTTGTTTAGTTGCATTCTTTTATCTGTGTTACTTTGAGGAAATGTAAACTTTGAGGTGTTAGAATAATTATGTATATATTATCACACAACTCTTATGCTTAAGGGCCGTTGCTATAGTTATTATCAATTGTGCTGAAGTTGTACTTTTCTATCCGTGCAAAGGGACATTGCCAAAAGATTGCCAGTCGTCTCGTATGAGTGTTGTGTCCAGACTCGGTCTGCTGACTGCCAAGGCCGAACATCGAGTACCGGGACGCAGACAAAGCAGAGACAGGGCGATATCACCAGTGTCAGCACATTTTGCATTTCTGAATAATCATATATTGTGTCTAACTGGGGCTGCTGAAAGAAGCAGCCTCAGTGATGTAACCAGGGACCTCCCAAATAAATAGAGGAAGCATGTGGGCAGGATTTTAGAGCGTAGTTTGAATCTGTAACTCGAGCACAACCCAATAACTTCTCTCCTTATTGAGCAAAATTGAACTCTGTCTCTGCATGATTCCTTGCTTCTTGTCTGTTTAATAGATGTCATCAGTGTTTGAACCTGACAGAGGTACTTAGGTTCGATGCTGGATCTGGCCACACTGCGGTCCCGTCCTACCCGCTTGTCTTGTTCCTGGGGTTGGCTCGCCACTGAACCCTCACGGTTCAGATTCAATCTCCAAGGGTTTCCCCTTAATATAATCGAACGTGGCGCCGCCGCCGCCACCACATTTTCATTTCCGCCGCACGTTGAAAATATATAAAAATTTTTTTTTTACTTGAAAACAAATTAAAGTATTATAATATATTGTTGCCCCCAGAAGAAATCTCACAAAGTCGGACGCTATTTTTTTTTTTAAGCTTTTATTACCATTCTTATGATAGCAAACGGCACAATTCCAACGGGTTTTGCCTCCCGTGCAAACACTTCCGTCTCCGTGAGTCTGCACTTCTCCGGACACACAACAACAATTCTCCGGCAATTTCCTTTTCAGGCAAACACGGGAAAAACTGTCATCAAATCCAAACCACACAAACATAAAACATGAACAAGTTACAGTATGAATTGATGTACAGTACAGGCCTAAAGTGTGGACACACCTTCTCATTCAATGCATGTTCTTTATTTCCATGACTATTTACATTGTAGATTGTCACATCAAAACTATGAATGAACACATGTGGAGTTATGTACTTAACAACAAATGTGAAATAACTGAACACAAGTTTTATATTCTAGTTTCTTCAAAATAGCCAACCTTTGCTCTGATTACTGCTTTGCACACTCTTGGCATTCTCTCCATGAGCTGCAAGCACTGTTAGAATAATCATGTATATATATATTATCACACAACTTTAGTATGCTTAAAGTCTGTTGCTATAGTTATTAGCTATTGTGCTCAGGCTGCATTTTTTTCTATCTGTGCAAAGACAAAACTTCTCGTCTGAGGGGTGGCCTGTTTTAGCCCGCTAACAGCCAAGGATTTCAAGGACCTCAACGAAGATAAGATGACAGCACGCAGACGAAGCAGAGACGTGGCAATCACAAGGCCCCAGCACATTCCGTCACGTATTGTGCGTACTGGACCTGCTTTGCATGATATATGTCACCACTCCTTTTAGAAGCGGCTTCAGTGATGTTGACTGGGGAACTCCTGAATGAATAGAGGGACGCGGGAGCTGTACCTTAGATCGTAGGGCGAGACTGTGACTAAGTGTGCAGCTCCATGCGTTCTCCACATGAGCTAAATTGAACTCTGTCTCTGCTTGGTGCCTTACTTCTTGTCTGTTTAATAAATGTCATCAGTGTTTGAACCTGGCAAGCACACCCGTGAAGTGAAAACCATTTCAGGTGACTACCTCATGAAGCTCATCCAGAGAATGCCAAGAGTGTGCAAAGCAGCAATCGGGCAAGTTTATCTAATTAGACAACAATGTAAAGAAATAAATCACATTTTCTAAATGTTATGTTACATTTTATACTTGTAGACTTCTTCTTCCTGATTTATCTTAATAGTGGCAAACTGGCGCCAGTGCTTACTAAATGCCACCTTGTGGCGGGTTTGGATTTTTGCTTCTAATTTACACAGATGGGTTCAGTAAGCATTACGTCGATCGCGAGCTATTGGTCGATGGCTGAGGGTGTGTCAGTAAAAAAATAAGACCTAAAAATTAGCGATCATAAATCTTCACTATGACGTCACTTTCGTCACTTGATTGACATTCACAGCACCCGAGGGTCTTGTGAGATGACGCCGGCTGCTGCCAGATCATTATTAAGAATCCTATGGACTGGACTCTCACTATTATGTTGGATCCACTATGGACTGGACTCTCACTATTATGTTAGATCCACTATGGACTGGACTCTCACATTATTATGTTAGATCCACTATGGACTGGACTTTCACACTATTATGTTAGATCCACTTTGGACGGGACTCCCACTATTATGTTAGATCCACTATGGACTGGACTGTCACTATTATGCTAGATCCACTATGGACTGGACTCTCACACTATTATGTTAGATCCACTATGGACAGGACTCTCACTATTATGTTAGATCCACTATGGACTGGACTCTCACACTATTATGTTAGATCCACTATGGACTGGACTCTCACACTATTATGTTAGATCCACTATGGACTGGACTCTCACACTATTACGTTAGATCCACTATGGACTGGACTCTCACACTATTATGTTAGATCCACTATGGACTGGACTCTCACACTATTACGTTAGATCCACTATGGACTGGACTTTCACACTATTATGTTAGATCCACTATGGACGGGACTCCCACTATTATGTTAGATCCACTATGGACTGGACTCTCACTATTATGTTAGATCCACTATGTACTGGACTCCTACTATTATGTTATATCCACTATGGACTGAACTTTCACACTATTATGTTAGATCCACTATGGACGGGACTCCCACTATTATGTTAGATCCACTATGGACTGGACTGTCACTATTATGCTAGATCCACTATGGACTGGACTCTCACACTATTATGTTAGATCCACTATGGACTGGACTCTCACAATATTATGTTAGATCCACTATGGACTGGATTCTCACTATTATGTTAGATCCACTATGGACTGGACTCTCACTATTATGTTAGATCCACTATGGACTGGACTCTCACACTATTATGTTAGATCCACTATGGACTGGACTCACACTATTATGTTAGATCCACTATGGACTGGCCTCTCACACTATTATGTTAGATCCACTATGGACTGGACTCTCACTATAATGTTAGATCCACTATGGACTGGACTCTCACTATTATGTTAGATCCACTGTGGACTGGACTCTCACACTATTATGTTAGACCCACTATGGACTGGACTCTCACACTATTATGTTAGATCCACTATGGACTGGACTCTCTCTATTATGTTAGATCCACTATGGACTGGACTCCCACACTATTATGTTAGATCCACTATGGACTGGACTCTCACTATTCTGTTAGAGCCACTATGGACTGGACTCTCACTATTCTGTTAGAGCCACTATGGACTGGACTCTCACTATTCTGTTAGATCCACTATGGACTGGACTCTCTCACTATTATGTTAGATCCATCTTTAAGTGGGAAAGAGAATGCATGTGTGGAATAAAAACGGCAGACCAGACGGGGAGTAAACATGAAAATGAACGAGCAATGCGGACTGAAGTGAGTGTCCGTGGCAGCTTGCTCGTTGGTGACGAGTCTGATCGGAACCCAGAGGGGTGTCCGGACTGAGCCCCTGCGCTTAATTGGCCACTCAAATGTTACCGGGTCCCTTCCCAGAACAACTTGAAGGCGACACATGGCCAAGGAGTGAGAGTGGAGAGGACCTGGTGGGGAGAGGAAATGGAGCAGAGGGTTTAGCACCTCCTACAGCCAAGAGTGTTTCATGACCACCGGCAAGAATTAACCCCTTGGGTAGTTTTGTGTTCAGGGGATGAATTTATTACAAACCAAAATGTTCTCATTTTACACCAGTTTCAGCTCTACCTGGACTTGTTGGGAGAATGCTTTGCATATACAGTCCTGGTCAAAAGTTAACATCATGTCATGGCTGTCTTGAGTTTCCAATCATTTCCAAAACTCTTATTTTTGACAAAATTGGTGCAGTTCAGCTAAATGTGTTGGTTTTCTGACATGGACTTGTTTCTTCAGCATTGTCCACACGTTTAAGTCAGAACTTTGGGAAGGTCATTCTAAAACATTCATTCTAGCCTGATTTAGCCATTCCTTTACAACTTTTGGTACTCAGTGGCCTAGTGGTTAGAGTGTCCGCCCTGAGGTCGGTAGGTCGTGAGTTCAAACCCCGGCTGAGTCATACCAAAGATTAAAAAAATGGGACCCATTACCTCCCTGCTTGGCACTCAGCATCAAGGGTTGGAATTGGGGGTTAAATCACCAAAATGATTCCCGGTCTCCTCACCTCCCAGGGGGTGAACAAGGGGATGGTTCAAATGCAAAGGACAAATTTCACCACACCTAGTGGTGTGTGACAATCATTGGTACTTTAACTTCAACTTTAACTTTTGACATGTGTTTGGGGTCATTTTCCTGTTGGAACACCCAACTGCGCCCAAGACCCAACCTCCGGGCTGATGATTTTAGCTTGTCCTGAAGAATTTGGAGGTTCATTGTCCCATTTACTCTCTGTAAAGAACCAGTTCCATTGGTAGCAAAACAGGCCCAGAGCATAATACTACCACCACCATGCTTGACGGTAGGTGTGGTGTTCCTGGGTTTAAAGGCCTCACTTTTTCTCCTCCAAACATATTGCTGGGTATTGTGGCCTAGCAGCTCAGTTTTTGTTTTGTCAGACCCCAGAACTTTCCTCCAGAAGGTGTCAGGTTCAAACACTGATGACATCTATTAAACAAGACAAGAAGCAAAGAATCAAACAGAGGCAGAATTCAATTTTGCTCAATTGAGGAGAAACGTGTCAACCTGTAACCTCTTACAGTGTCACCCACGCTCTGACGAAAAAAAATTTACGTCTCCTCCAATATTTGGACACTCCCTGTTTACACAACAACATCTGCTTCCAAAGGAATGGGGAGTATGTAAACAGTCAATGTTTTCGGTCACATTACCACAAAAAAGAAAAAGATGCCTCGGGTTTGGGCTAGTCCTGGATTCAGCTTGAGCAGGTCTTCGATGACATTAGATAACCCCCTCCCGTCTCCTCCCATCGTACGCAGTGGAATTTTCCAAGCCTTTGCTTGGTGCAACAAAGACAGCCTCTTGTCTGTTCATTGGGAACTCAGGGAACGGAAAGTTTTTTGATAATTTGCATACAATTTTACTGACAGAAGGTCTTATCTTTGTCCATGTGATGTCAGAAGAAACAAAAATTGAGCTGTTTGTGTATATATATATACAAATATATATATAAACTGTGAAAATCTGCTCTACAGATTGTAAGTGTATCTTGTGTAGTTGTAAGTGTATCTCGTGTTTTTTATGTTGATTTAATAAAAAAAAAAAAAAAAAATAAAAAAAATAAAAAAAATTATACCAATAATAAAAAAAACGATACCGATAATTTCCGATATTACATTTTAACGCATTTATAGACATCTCTAACCAAAACGCATCAATTTAATTTGTTTTAATCAGCCCTTAAGTCAGCTTAAGCAACTATAAAATTATAATTATTTTTTTTTTCAGCTAACAACCCCTTAAGTCACCCAGCCTTTAGCTACCAAATTATAAAACGATGTTTGCTGAAGAGACGATATGTTTGATTTGATTACTTCCGACAGTCCAAATAGGGACGGCGTGGAGCAGTTGGAAGAGTGGCCATGCCAGCAACCTGAGGGTTCTTGGTTTGATCCCCAGCTTCTACCCTTCTTAAAACCCATTTAATATTCACTGGCTTTTTAACCCAGCATGAGGCTGGTTTTGTTTTTAACTTTTTTTAACTGTTTTTAACTTTTTAACTGCTTTTTATCCAACAAATTGGTAATTTGTATTTGCTTTTTCAATGTGTATTTTACTTCTGTTTTAAATGTTATTTTTTAGTCTGTCCATTGCCTCTTTTTCTGAACATGCCCTATGTTCTTCAACTGTGGTTGTTTTTAAAGGGCTTTATAAATAAAGTTGGTATGGTATGGTATGGTATGGTCCCAACCTAGTCGTTGTGTCCTTGAGCAAGACACTTCACCCTTGCGCCTGATGGGTCGTGGTTATTAGTGCCTTGCATTGCAGCTCCCGCCATCAGTGTGTGAATGTGGAAATAGTGTCAAATCGCTTTGAGTACCTTGAAGGTAGAAAAGCGCTATACAAGTATAACCCATTTTACAGTGTGTGCGCTTGGGTCCTATTTTTAGGATCGCTAATTCAAAACCTCACAATAATGTCCATTGGCAGCAAAACAGGCCCAGAGCGTAATACTACCACCACTCCGAGGAAAGTGACTGACCATGAGCCAGTGGTCATCAAAAATCAGGAAATCACCCAGGTATCCTCATATAAATATTTAGGGGTTCATATTGATAATCTTCTCTGCTGGAAGACACATATTGACAAACTGTGCAATAGACTGCAACAGAGGCTATATTTTTTGCGAAGATTAAGATTGTACGGCGTAAGCAGCCACATCATGATGATTTTCTACCGTGCCATTGTAGAAAGCATCATTAGATACGGGATCACCTCATGGTTTGGCAACCTAACCGTTAAGCTAAAAAAGCAAACTGGCCGGCATGCATAAAACGGCAATGAAAATCGTAGGGAGGAAAGAATATGAGCCTATACAGAGCATCTATGAGCAGGCAGTTAGGAAAAAAGCTAAGAAAATTATTTCCAACTCACAACACCCACTCTTTCCTGAATATGGAACCCTGCCATCAGGGAGAAGACTCCGGGTCCCACTATGCAAATCTAACCGCCTTAAATTATCATTTGTCCCAGCCTCCATTAAGCTGACCAACAATGTGCAATAGAATTTTAATACATAGGTTAGCACTTTTTTAGCACATAGCACTTTAGCACATAGCACTTTAGAACTAAGCACTTTAGCACACAGCACTTTATCCATGAGCTCTAGTGCAATGCACATTGGTACTTTATCTTTATCTCCATACTGTAGATGTTATGCCTACATCAAAATGCCACCTATGTCTATCAAGCTCCATGTTCTGATGTTTAAATGTTAGTTGTATGGTTGTGGTTGTGTCTGTGCTTGTGTTTTTGTTCTGTTGTTTTTGGGTATGTTAAGAAAGCAATGATGCACTGTGCCCAAGACAAATTTCCCCGCGGGGACAATAAAGTTGAACCTTGAACCTTGATGTTTGACGGTAGGGATGGTGTTCCTGGGATTAAAGGCCTTGCCTTTTCTCCTCCAAACATATTGCTGGGTATTGTGGCCAAAAAGCTCCATTTTTGATTCGTCCGACATCACATGGACAAAGATAAGACCTTCTGGAGGAAAGTTCTTATAAAAGAGTTGTAGAAATGATTGCAAACTCAAGACGGCCATGACATGATGTCCTTTACAAGTGTATGTACACTTTTGACCATGACCGTAAATGTAAACCTCCCCCACTTGGGGTGTCGATCAGAGTCGCTGCACTGGTCATTCACAAAGACAAGTTATTCAAACGTGCACCCGAGCAAGTCGGGAGCAAATTCGTGATATTTTTCCAGTTCATCAAAGCTTCCCCCCAGCTAATCCCTTTTCTTATATAAATAGCTCGTTTGGTGGAGAGCGTAGCTGCCACACGGAGCTCGAACCCTTCTGTCCCTAAAGCTACAGCCAGGATAAGCTGAGCGTTGGGTTGGCACACGGGGCTGCCTGGGGCCTGCTGCTGTGCTGGCCGCCAGTACAGATGGAGGGCAGGGCTGGGCAATGCCAGCTTGTCAGTCGGATTAAAACGACTCATTTATTCACTGAAGTAGCATGCAAAGCGACCGGGCCAAACTGGGGTGAGAGAAAGGGAGGGCGAGTGAAGGCTCGAACAGCGGCGGAACGGGAGCATCTTGGATGCGAGGTAGGATCCTCTTATCCCTCCCAACCCTCCGTTCTCCCGTTCGCCTGTTACTTATCTTCCCAGGGCTGCCAGAAGCCATTACCACGGTGTACGGAAGGCGGCCGGCAGGGTGGCATCTCCTCGTGCCCGGGTGACAGATTGCCGCTCCACGTTGGTGGCGGAGAAGGTGAGGGATAGGCTGCGATTGGCTCAGACGGTCAGGAAGCGAACGCCGAAGGCTCGGAATGGAAGTGGAGAGCCAGCGAGAGGATGACAAGACCTAACTGTGCGACCTTTCTGGTGTGGAGCGAGATGCGTAACGGGGCGCGGGCCCCGCCTTTAAGAGCATGTCGACAGTGACCGACTCCGTGGTGCAGAGGGGCCGAACACGGGTGCCAGGGCGAGGAGAGGTGGCCCTTGATGCAGGCACCCCGCCGTCTGCACTAAATCTCAGCGAGGATCGACGACCAGTCCTGTCTAATACCGTCTGTGACTTCAAACACAGATCTTACCCTTTTCAAAGTCACCACTGAGTTTGAGGGAAAGATCTTAGGCCCTGATCCAAAAGGAGAGGGCAGAGCGCCTATAAATCAAAAACTACCAACTCAAATCACTTCTAAATAACTTTGCGGAGGGCTAAGTTACGGCCAAGGAATACATCGTGGTGTGATTACAGAAAATATTAATTATCACCAAAAAGCTTGGGTTAACTCCAAACAACATATCCCCCCCAAAGATAGGTAGACGTTTTGCCCCTTAAAACCCAAATACAGGTAAAGTTCTGTATTTTTCAGACTATAAGACACACTTAAAATCCTTTCATTTTCTCAAAACCCCACAGTGCGCCTTGTGTGCGGAATAATTTTGGTTGTGCTTACCGACCTCGAAACTATTTTATTTGGTACATGGTGAAATGATAAATGTGACCAGTAGATGGCAGTCACACATAAAAGATACGTGTGGACTGCAATATGACTCAAGTAAACAACACCAAAATTGTATATGTTCTATTGAAAATATATATATTTCCTCCCCCCAAGGATAGGGTTACAATTAAATTATGCTAAACTAAATTTGGAAATGCTATTGTTAAGCATCTGAAATTAAATGACGGTTTACCCCGTTTTACCTTTAATACGGCCAGAGGCGGGTAAAATACTGTATTTTCAGACTATAAGGCGCACTTAAAGTCTTTTCATTTTTTTTTAAAACTCGACAGTGCTCCTTATAACCTGGTGCGCCTAATATGAGGAATAGTTTTGGTTGTGCTTACCGACCTCAAAACTATTTTATTTGGTACATTGTGAAATGATAAGTGTGATGAGTAGATGGCAGTCACACATAAGAGATACGTGTCGACTGCAATATGACTCAAGTAAACAACACCAAAATTGTATATGTTCCATTGAAAATATTTATATTTTCCAACCCCAAGGATAGGGTTGCAATTAAATTTTGCTAAACTAAATCTGGAAATGCTATTGTTAAGCATCTGAAATTAAATTACGGTTTACCCCGTTTTACCTTTAATACGGCCAGAGACGGGTAAAATATTGTATTTTCAGACTATAAGGCGCACTTAAAATCCTTTCATTTTTTTTTAAAACTCGACAGTGCTCCTTATAACCTGGTGCGCCTAATGTAAAGAATAATTTTGGTTGTGCTTACCGACCTCGAAGCTATTTTATTTGGTACATTGTGAAATGATAAGTGTGATGAGTAGATGGCAGTCACACATAAGAGATACGTGTGGACTTCAATATGACTCAAGTAAACAACACCAAAATTGTATATGTTCCATTGAAAATATATATATTTTCCCCCCCAAAGGATAGGGTTACAAATAAATTATACTAAACTAAATCTGGAAATGCTATTGTTAAGCATCTGAAATTAAATTACGGTTTACCCCGTTTTACCTTTAATATGGCCAGAGGCGGGTAAAATACTGTATTTTCAGACTATAAGGCGCACTTAAAATCCTTTCATTTTTTTTTTTAACTCGACAGTGCTCCATATAACCCGGTGCGCCTAATGTGAGGAATGATTTTGGTTGTGCTTACCGACCTCGAAACTATTTTATTTGGTACATGGTGAAATGATAAGTGTGACCAGTAGACGGCAGTCACACATAAGAAATACGTGTAGACTGCAATATGACTCAAGTAAACAACACCAAAATTGTATATGTTCCATTGAAAATATATATATTTTCCCCCCAAGGATAGGGTTACAATTAAATTTTGCTAAACTAAATTTGGAAATGCTATTTTTTAGCATCTGAAATCAAATTACGATTTACCCCGTTTTACCTTTAATACGGCCAGAGGCGGGTAAAATACTGTATTTTCAGACTATAAGGCGCACTTAAAATCCTTCCATTTTTTTTTTAAAACTCGACAGTGCTCCTTATTACCTGGTGCGCCTAATGTGAGGAATAATTTTGGTTGTGCTTACCGACCTCGAAACTATTTTATTTGGTACATGGTGAAATGATAAGTGTGACCAGTAGATGGCAGTCACACATAAGAAATACGTGCAGACTGCAATATGACTCAAGTAAACAACACCAAAATTGTATATGTTCCATTGAAAAAAATATATATTTTCCCCCCCAAGGATAGGGTTACAATTAAATTATGCTAAACTAAATTTGGAAATGCTATTTTTTAGCATCTGAAATCAAATTACGGTTTACCCCGTTTTACCTTTAATACGGCCAGAGGCGGGTAAAATACTGTATTTTCAGACTATAAGGCGCACTTTAAATCCTTTAATTTTTTTGTTAAACTCGACAGTGCTCCTTATAACCTGGTACGCCTAATGTGCGGAATAATTTTGGTTGTGCTTACCGACCTCGAAACTATTTTATTTGGTACATGGTGAAATGATAAGTGTGACCAGTAGATGGCAGTCACACATAAGAGATACGTGTGGACTGCAATATGACTCAAGTAAACAACACCAAAATTGTATATGTTCCATTGAAAATATATATATTTCCCCCCTCCAAGGATAGGGTTACAATTAAATTATGCTAAACTAAATTTGGAAATGATATTGTTAAGCATCTGAAATTAAATTACGGTTTACCCCGTTCTACCCCTATTCCAACCAGAGGTGGGTAAAGTACCGTATTTTTCGGACTATAAGGCGCACTTAAAATCCTTTCATTTTTTTTTTAAACTCGACAGTGCTCCTTATAACCTGGTGCGCCTAATGTGAGGAATGATTTTGGTTGTGCTTACCGACCTCAAAGCTATTTTATTTGGTACATGAGTAGATGGCAGTCACACATAAGAGATACGTGTCGACTGCAATATGACTCAAGTAAACAACACCAAAATTGTATATGTTCCATTGAAAATATATATATTTTTCCCCCCAAGGATAGGGTTGCAATTAAATTATGCTAAACTTAATTTGGAAATGCTATTTTTTAGCATCTGAAATTAAATTACGGTTTACCCTGTTCTACCCTTAATACGACCAGAGGCGGGTAAAGTACTTTTTTTTTCGGACTATAAGGCGCACTTAAAATCCTTTCATTTGTTCCAAACTCGACAGTGCGTCTTGTAACTCGTTGCGCCTAATGTATGGAATAATTTTGGTAGTGCTTATCATGCTGCAAAATCTAGCATGTAAAATACTGTATTTTCAGAATATAAGGCGCACTTAAAATCCTTTCATTTTTTTTTAAAACTCGACAGTGCTCCTTATAACCCGGTGCACCTAATGTGCGGAATAATTTTGTTTGTGCTTACCAACCTCAAAACTATTTTATTTGGTACATGGTGAAATGATAAGTGTGACGAGTGGATGGCAGTCACACATAAGAAATATGTGCGGACTGCAATATGACTCAAGTAAACAACACCAAAATTGTATATGTTCCATTGGAAATATATATATTTTTCCCCCCAAGGATAGGGTTGCAATTAAATTATGCTAAACTTAATTTGGAAATGCTATTTTTTAGCATCTGAAATTAAATTACGGTTTACTCCGTTCTACCCCTAATACGACCAGAGGCGGGTAAAGTACCGTATTTTTCGGACTATAAAGCGCACTTAAAATCCTTTCATTTGTTCCAAACTCGACAGTGCACCTTGTAACTCGTTGCGCCTAATGTATGGAATAATTTTGGTAGTGCTTATCATGCTGCAAAATCTAGCATGTAAAATACTGTATTTTCAGAATATAAGGTGCACTTAAAATCCTTTCATTTTTTTTTTAAAACTCGACAGTGCTCCTTATAACCCGGTGCACTTAATGTGCGGAATAATTTTGGTTGTGTTTACTGACCTCAAAACTATTTTATTTGGTACATGGTGAAATGATAAGTGTGACGAGTAGATGGCAGCCACACATAAGAGATACGTGTGGACTGCAATATGACTCAAGTAAACAACACCAAAATTGTATATGTTCCATTGAAAATATATATATTTCCCGCCCCCAAAGATAGGGTTGCAATTAAATTATGCTAAACTAAATTTGGAAATGCTATTTTTTAGCATCTGAAATTAAATTACGGTTTACCCCGTTCGACCCCTAATACGACCAGAGGCGGGTAAAGTACCGTATTTTTCGGACTATAAGGCGCACTTAAAATCCTTTCATTTTTTTTTAAAACTCGACAGTGCTCCTTATAACCTGGTGCGCCTAATGTGAGGAATGATTTTGGTTGTGCTTACCGACCTCAAAGCTATTTTATTTGGTACATGAGTAGATGGCAGTCACACATAAGAGGTACGTGTCGACTGCAATATGACTCAAGTAAACAACACCAAAATTGTATATGTTCCATTGAAAATATATATATTTTCCAACCCCAAGGATAGGGTTGCAATTAAATTATGCTAAACTAAATTTGGAAATGCTATTTTTTAGCATCTGAAATTAAATTACGGTTTACCCCGTTCTACCCCTAATACGACCAGAGGCGGGTAAAGTACCGTATTTTTCGGACTATAAGGCGCACTTAAAATCCTTTCATTTGTTCCAAACTCGACAGAGCGCCTTGTAACTCGTTGCGCCTAATGTATGGAATAATTTTGGTAGTGCTTATCATGCTGCAAAATCTAGCATGTAAAATACTGTATTTTCAGAATATAAGGTGCACTTAAAATCCTTTCATTTTTTTTTTAAACTCGACAGTGCTCCTTATAACCTGGTGCGCCTAATGTGCGGAATAATTTTGGTTGTGCTTACCGACCTCAAAACTATTTTATTTGGTACATGGTGAAATGGTAAGTGGGACGAGTAGATGGCAGTCACACATAAGAGATACGTGTCGACTGCAATATGACTCAAGTAAACAACACCAAAATTGTATATGTTCCATTGAAAATATATATATTTTCCAACCCCAAGGATAGGGTTGCAATTAAATTATGCTAAACTAAATTTGGAAATGCTATTGTTAAGCATCTGAAATTAAATTACGGTTTATCCCGTTATACCTTTAATACGGCCAGAGGCGGGTAAAATACTGTATTTTCAGACTATAAGGCGCACTTAAAATCCTTTCATTTGTTCCAAACTCGTACCTTGTAACTCGTTGCGCCTAATGTATGGAATAATTTTGGTAGTGCTTATCATGCTGCAAAATCTAGCATGTTGCATTCAATGTTTATTCCCATTAATTTCCCATTAATTCCCGTTAATTCCAATATATTCCCGTTAATTCCCATGGAAAGTTTCCGACTTTGAATATTCCGGAGAAAATGCAGTCCTTTATAAATTATTTCATGTTTCTCTCCGGCCCGGTAGCAAATGCTTCACGGACCGGTCCCGGTCCCCGGACCTGTGGTTGGAGACCACTGTTCTACTACATTGAGTCAAGAGATGCAATGGTTTTGACTTCAACCTCAAAAAACGGCACAAAATGCGAACATTGTGTGATTATTTGTGAGAGTGTCAAGGGGAGGTTGAGGCTCAGAAGGGTTTTATCAGGTCTAATTACTCTGGATAGCTGTAATTTACAGGTTGTCAGCAGGGAGAAATCGGCAAGATTCACACTTCTGTGGGTCAGCATCTGTCGCCATTACCGCACAGCGCATGCAGCCGGCCAGTCGGCGAGCGGGGAGGAAGCGGTAAACAACGAGCGGCGTGTGACAGATTAGCGGTACGGGCGAGAGGACCTTCCACTGACACATAATTTTTCTTGCTAAGCGAGTTTGTTTTGCGGCAGATGTCACCAATAAAAACAGAAAGGCGGGAGACGGGGAGGGGAGGTGGCGGCACCAGAGGTGGCTTTTTGTTCCTCATCCAAAGAAGCGGACAGTAAAAGGGATTTGCAGCCAGTTAAAGTGACCTCTTTAAAAGTGGCTTTCACTTTTTAATGGCGCGCTAACATGGAAGGCAGAACAACTTCACACCGAATGTTTGCTCCCGACTGTAATTGTCCTCGCGGTTTTCATTTTTAACTCCACAGTACAAATTGCCTTCTTCACCCTGAAATTGTCATTCAGTGGCATTTTCGGCGCGGCGCGGTTGATGAGGATTTATCGCGGAGGCTCAGCATTTTCTCACAGTATGTGTGAATGGTTTGCTTTAATAATTGACTTTGACACATTTCTACTTCCCTCCAGTTTCTCCTTGCCAACGCATTTTAGGTTTTTTTTCTGTTATGTGTACAGGGGGAGTCGACGGCACAGACAGAAGGAGGGGCGTCGTTTAAGCTCTATTTATATATATATACTATATACCGTATTTTCCGCACTATTAGCCGCACCTAAAAACCACAAATTTACTCAAAAGCTGACAGTGCGGCTTATAACCCGGTTCGCTTTATATATGGATTAATATTAAGATTCATTTTCATAAAGTTTCGGTCTCGCAACTACGGTAAACAGCCGCCATCTTTTTTCCCCTTAGAAGAGGAAGTGCTTCTTCTTCTACGCAAGCAACCGCCAAGGTAAGCACCCGCCCCCATAGAACAGGAAGCGCTTCTTCTTCTACTGTCAGCAACCACCCGCCCGCGTAGAAGAAGAAGAAGCGCGCGGATATTACGTTTCATTTCCTTTGTGTGTTTACATCTGTAAAGACCACAAAATGGCTCCTACTAAGCGACAGGTTTCCGGTTCATGAAAAGACGCAATCTCTCCATCCGCACACGGACTACTATTTCACAGCAACTGCCTAAAGACTTTCAAGAAAAGCTGGCTACTTTCCGTGCATATTGTAAAAACAAGATAGCTGAAAAAAAGATCCGGCCAGAGAACATTATCAATATGGACGAGGTTCCACTGACTTTTGATATTCCTGTGAACCGCACTGTGGATACAACGGGAGCACGTACGGTGAATATTCGCACCACAGGGAATGAGAAGTCATCCTTCACTGTGGTTCTAGCTTGCCATGCTAATGGCCAGAAACTTCCACCCATGGTGATATTCAAAAGGAAGACCTTGCCAAAAGAGACCTTTCCAGCCGGCGTCATCATAAAAGCTAACTCGAAGGGATGGATGGATGAAGAAAAGATGAGCGAGTGGTTAAGGTAAGTTTACGCGAAGAGGCCGGGTGGCTTTTTTCACGCAGCTCCGTCCATGTTGATATACGACTCCATGCGCGCCCACATCACGCTGGTTTTGGGGCGGGGGCGTGGTTAAGAGGGGAGGAGTATATTTACAGCTAGAATTCACCAAGTCAAGTATTTCATATATATATATATATATATATATATATATATATATATATATATATATATATATATATATGTATATACATACCTGCGACCCCGAAGGGAATAAGCGGTAGAAATGGATGGATGGATGGATGGATGGATGGATATATATATATTGGCTACCCCTGTGGTAAATTTTAAATGTGCTTTATAAATAAAGTTGATTTGATTTGATTTGATTTGATATATATATATATATATATATATATATATATATATATATATATATATATATATATATATATATATATATATATATATATATATATATAAGAAATAATTGACTTTCAGTGAATTCTAGCTACATATATATATAAATAAAAGAAATACTTGAATTTCAGTGTTTATTTATTTACACATATACACACACATAACACTCATCTACTCATTGTTGAGTTAAGGGTTGAATTGTCCATCCTTGTTCTATTCTCAGTCACTATTTTTCGAACCATGCTGAACACCCTCTCTGATGATGCATTGCTGTGTGGCACGCACAAAAGTGCTTTCATCAAATGCACTAGATGGCAGTATTGTCCTGTTTAAGAGTGTCACAACATTGCTGTTTACGGCAGACAAACTGCTTTACGGTATACAAAAACGTGACTGCTGTTGTTGTGTGTTGTTGCCGCGCTGGGAGGACGTTAATGAAACTGCCTAACAATAAACCACATAAGAAACCAAGAACTCGCCCTCCATCATTCTATAGTTATAACGTGATTGGGCAGGTACGCTGTTTATGAGGACCTGAGTCCGCCTGAATTTCGGGAGATTTTCGGGAGAAAATTTGTCCCTGGAGGTTTTCGGGAGAGGCGCTGAATTTCGGGAGTCTCCCGGAAAATCCGGGAGGGTTGGCAAGTATGCCACAAGGTGACAACTTCACTGGTTTTGGATTGTGTAATATAAAGGCAGAGGAAACACTACCCAGGGAGCCACAGTGCAAAATACTGGGTAGCTGTCTTGTACGGGTAGCTATACAAAAATGTAATTTAAAGTAACAAACACATTTTGTAATAATGTCGAGTAAAGAAATGCACAAATTGTGCAAAGAGCAACGGTCAGTTCGGTGGTACAGGTGTACATCCAACCCTATCAGCCATCATCTCCGTCATAATCCACTGTGCCACTCGGGACAGGCACGGAGCGATTTTAAAGGTCTGCTCCTGTCCTGTTCAATATCTAACGGGAGACTGCATGGCGACTCTGTACTGCCAACCTCCAACGTCTCCACTTCTTCTCACCAAGCGACCATATGGACAACCCAGCCTCATTCCATTAGCAAGGCCTGAGCAGAGGCGGGGAGCAGGCCTGGGCCCCGGCCCCTCCTGGCCTTCCCCTGGCACTGCCACAGGGCATGCCCTGCCCGCCGCCAGCTGCCCGCACTGGGTCAGAAGACACAATAGCCGCTGGCTACCAGAGTTTGGCACGCTGAGTACAGTGAGGTGCAATCCATCAATGTGGAGGATCTTCCAAGACAACACTTTCTAGGGCCAGAGTACAGTTGATACAACTATCCTTAAATCACACTATGACCATACTTGCCAACCCTCCCGGATTTTCCGGGAGACTCCCGAAATTCAGCACCTCTCCCGAAAACCTCGCGGGACAAATTTTCACCCGAAAATCTCCCGAAACTCAGGCGCCTTAGCTCAAAAAAGGTTGAAAAACACTGCCATACCATATCAGTAGGGGGAAGCTGGTAGCTAATTGCTTTGAAGATGTCGGGAACACGTCGTGTGAGACGACAATGGTTTGTCGTAATCACAATATGCAGGCAACAGCAGGAGGCAGGGTGCAGGTAAAAAGGTGTCTAATGCTCAAACCAAAAATATACAAAATGTGAGTTACGCTAAGAAAAGGCATTGAAGCTTAGGGAAGGCTATGCAGAACGAAACTAAAACTGAACTTGGCTGCAAAGTAAACAAAGTCAGAATGCTGGACAACAGCAAAGACTTACAGCATGTGGAGCAGCAGACGGCGTCCACAAAGCACATCCGTACATGACATGACAATCAACAAAGGATAGCAACAACTTAAATTGTCTTGATTTCTCAAACAAAACAGGTGCAAGGAATTGATTGATTGAAACTTGTATTAGTAGATTTGCACAGTACAGTACATCTTCCGTACAATTGATGTCATGTCTGTGTAATCAAGTTTTGTTTTAAGTCATGTTTTGTTTAGTTTCTGGCTTTTCACTCCCTTGTCTTGTTTGCATGATTACCCATTAGTTTCACCTGTTCCACGTTAGGACTCATTGTGCACTCTTGTTTGTCACCATAGCAACCATTAGTTTTCACCTGTCACGTCACGCACCTGTTTCACGTTTTGAGTCACGCACCTGCTTTCACTAATCATGTCCATAGTATTTAAGTTCATTCATTTTCTGTTGTTCGTCCTGACGACATCCCCGCATTTATGCCCCCTGTCACACTCTGTCCACCTCTGCGCACTTCATGTCCACGCCAAGTAAGTTTGTTTATTATTGCCACAGTTAGTGTTTTTTTGTTGTTGTTCATAGTTTTTTGCCCCCGTGCAAGTCTTTTGTTTTCATCAGTCAAGTTTGTACATCCGCCTTGAGCGCGCCTTTTGTTCTTTTGAGTGTTATTATTAAAAATGTATTTACCTTCACGCCATGACCAGTCCAATTCACTTGCACCTCGGGAGAACAAACCAAGCCACAGTCCAAGTCATGACAATTGATCACTAAATGGTAACACCCCAATAAGTTTTTCAACTTGTTTAAGTCGGGGTCCACGTTAATCAATTCATGGTAGCGCTTATAGGAAGACATGAAACTGCAACAGGAAAATAACAAAAAAACAGGAAAAGCCACCAAAATAGGAGCGCGAGACAAGAACTAAAACACTGCACACAGGAAAACAGCGAAAAAGTCCAAATAAGTCAGGGCGTGATGTGACAGGTGGTGACAGTACACCTACTTTGAGACAAGAGCTATAATCATGCATGGTTTGTTATGCTTTAAAGTCACATCCAACAATTGCAAGATCGACTTTTTACTGTCAAATGAGTTTCATTTGTTAATGATTTCTGCTGGTGGTGTGCCTCCGCATTTGTTCGATGAAAAAAATGTGCCTTGGCTCAAAAAAGGTTGAAAAACACTGCCATACCATATTAGTAGGGGGAAGCCGGTAGCTAATAGCTTTGTAGATGTCGGGAACACGTCGTGTGAGACGACGATGGTTTGTCGTGATCACAATATGCAGACGGCAGCGGGAGGCAGCGTGCAGGTAAAAAGGTATCTAACGCTTAAACCAAAAATATACAAAAGGTGAGTGCCGCTAAGAAAAGGCATTGAAGCTTAGGGAAGGCTATGCAGAATGGAAGTAAAACTGAACTGGCTACAAAGTAAACAAAAACAGAATGCTGGACGACAGCAAAGACTTACAGCGTGTGGAGAAGCGGACGGTGTCCACAAAGCACATCCGTACATGACATGACAATCAACAAAGGATAGCAACAACTTAAATTGTCTTGATTTCTCAAACAAAACAGGTGCAAGGAATTGATTGATTGAAACTTGTATTAGTAGATTTGCACAGTACAGTACATATTCCGTACAATTGATGTCATGTCTGTGTAATCAAGTTTTGTTTTAAGTCATGTTTTGTTTAGTTTCTGGCTTTTCACTCCCTTGTCTTGTTTGCATGATTACCCATTAGTTTCACCCGTTCCACGTTTGGACTCATTGTGCACTCTTGTTTGTCACCATAGCAACCATTAGTTTCCACCTGTCACGTCACGCACCTGTTTCACGTTTTGAGTCACGCACCTGCTTTCACTACCGGTAATCATGTCCATAGTATTTAAGTTCATTCATTTTCTGTTGTTCGTCCTGACGACATAGGAAGACATGAAACTGCAACAGGAAAATACCAACAAAACAGGAAAAGCCACCAAAATAGGAGCGCGAGACAAGAACTAAAACACTACACACAGGAAAACAGCGAAAAAGTCCAAATAAGACAGGGCGTGATGTGACAGGTGGTGACAGTACACCTACTTTGAGACAAGAGCTATAATCATGCATGGTTTGTTATGCTTTAAAGTCATATCCAACAATTGCAAGATCGACTTTTTACTGTCATATGAGTTTCATTTGTTAATGATTTCTGCTGGTGGTGTGCCTCCGCATTTTTTCGATGAAAAAAATGCGCCTTGGCTCAAAAAAGGTTGAAAAACACTGCCATACCATATTAGTAGGGGGAAGCCGGCAGCTAATTGCTTTGAAGATGTCGGGAACACGTCGTGTGAGACGACGATGGTTTGTCGTGATCACAATATGCAGACGGCAGCGGGAGGCAGCGTGCAGGTAAAAAGGTAACTAACGCTTAAACCAAAAATATACAAAAGGTGAGTGCCGCTAAGAAAAGGCATTGAAGCTTAGGGAAGGCTATGCAGAATGGAAGTAAAACTGAACTGGCTACAAAGTAAACAAAAACAGAATGCTGGACGACAGCAAAGACTTACAGCGTGTGGAGAAGCGGACGGTGTCCGCAAAGTACATCCGAACATGACATGACAATCAACAGAGGATAGCAACAACTTGAATAGTCTTGATTTCTCAAACAAAACAGGTGCAAGGAATTGATTGATTGAAACTTGTATTAGTAGATTGCACAGTACAGTACATATTCCGTACAATTGATGTCATGTCTGTGTAATCAAGTTTTGTTTTAAGTCATGTTTTGTTTAGTTTCTGGCTTTTCACTCCCTTGTCTTGTTTGCATGATTACCCATTAGTTTCACCCGTTCCACGTTTGGACTCATTGTGCACTCTGGTTTGTCACCATAGCAACCATTAGTTTTCACCTGTCACGTCACGCACCTGTTTCACGTTTTGAGTCACGCACCTGCTTTCACTAATCATGTCCATAGTATTTAAGTTCATTCATTTTCTGTTGTTCCTCCTGACGACATAGGAAGACATGAAACTGCAACAGGAAAATACCAACAAAACAGGAAAAGCCACCAAAATAGGAGCGCGAGACAAGAACTAAAACACTACACACAGGAAAACAGCGAAAAAGTCCAAATAAGTCAGGGTGTGATGTGACAGGTGGTGACAGTACACCTACTTTGAGACAAGAGCTATAGTCATGCATGCTTGGTTATGCTTTAAAGTCATATCCAACAATTGTAAGATCGACTTTTTACTGTCAAATGAGTTTCATTTGTTAATGATTTCTGCTGGTGGTGTGCCTCCGCATTTTTTCGATGAAAAAAATGTGCCTTGGCTCAAAAAAGGTTGAAAAACACTGCCATACCATATTAGTAGGGGGAAGCCGGTAGCTAATAGCTTTGTAGATGTCGGGAACACGTCGTGTGAGACGACAATGGTTTGTCGTGATCACAATATGCAGACGGCAGCGGGAGGCAGCGTGCAGGTAAAAAGGTATCTAACGCTTAAACCAAAAATATACAAAAGGTGAGTGCCGCTAAGAAAAGGCATTGAAGCTTAGGGAAGGCTATGCAGAACGAAACTAAAACTGAACTGGCTACAAAGTAAACAAAAACAGAATGCTGGACGACAGCAAAGACTTACAGCGTGTGGAGAAGCGGACGGTGTCCACAAAGCACATCCGTACATGACATGACAATCAACAAAGGATAGCAACAACATAAATTGTCTTGATTTCTCAAACAAAACAGGTGCAAGGAATTGATTGATTGAAACTTGTATTAGTAGATTTGCACAGTACAGTACATATTCCGTACAATTGACCACTAAATGGTAACACCCCAATAAGTTTTTCAACTTGTTTAAGTCGGGGTCCACGTTAATCAATTCATGGTAGCGCTTATAGGAAGACATGAAACTGCAACAGGAAAATACCAACAAAACAGGAAAAGCCACCAAAATAGGAGCGCGAGACAAGAACTAAAACACTACACACAGGAAAACAGCGAAAAAGTCCAAATAAGTCAGGGTGTGATGTGACAGGTGGTGACAGTACACCTACTTTGAGACAAGAGCTATAGTCATGCATGGTTTGTTATGCTTTAAAGTCATATCAAACAATTGCAAGATCGACTTTTTACTGTCAAATGAGTTTCATTTGTTAATGATTTCTGCTGGTGGTGTGCCTCCGCATTTTTTCGATGAAAAAAATGCGCCTTGGCTCAAAAAAGGTTGAAAAACACTGCCATACCATATTAGTAGGTGGAAGCCGGTAGCTAATTGCTTTGAAGATGTCGGGAACACGTCGTGTGAGACGACGATGGTTTGTCGTGATCACAATATGCAGACGGCAGCGGGAGGCAGCGTGCAGGTAAAAAGGTATCTAATGCTTAAACCAAAAATAAACAAAAGGTGAGTGCTCCTAAGAAAAGGCATTGAAGCTTAGGGAAGGTTATGCAGAACGAAACTACAACTGAACTTGGCTGCAAAGTAAACAAAGTCAGAATGCTGGACGACAGCAAAGACTTACAGCGTGTGGAGCAGCAGACGGCGTCCACAAAGCACATCCGTACATGACATGACAATCAACAAAGGATAGCAACAACTTAAATTGTCTTGATTTCTCAAACAAAACAGGTGCAAGGAATTGATTGATTGAAACTTGTATTAGTAGATTGCACAGTACAGCACATATTCCGTACAATTGATGTCATGTCTGTGTAATCAAGTTTTGTTTTAAGTCATGTTTTGTTTAGTTTCTGGCTTTTCACTCCCTTGTCTTGTTTGCATGATTACCCATTAGTTTCACCCGTTCCACGTTTGGACTCATTGTGCACTCTTGTTTGTCACCATAGCAACCATTAGTTTCCACCTGTCACGTCACGCACCTGTTTCACGTTTTGAGTCACGCACCTGCTTTCACTAATCATGTCCACAGTATTTAAGTTCATTCATTTTCTGTTGTTCGTCCTGACGACATCCCCGCATTTATGCCCCCTGTCACACTCTGTCCACCTCTGCGCACTTCATGTCCACGCCAAGTAAGTTTGTTTATTATTGCCACAGTTAGTGTTTTTTTGTTGTTGTTCATAGTTTTTTGCCCCCGTGCAAGTCTTTTGTTTTCATCAGTCAAGTTTGTACATCCGCCTTGAGCGCGCCTTTTGTTCTTTTGAGTGTTATTATTAAAAATGTATTTACCTTCACGCCATGACCAGTCCAATTCACTTGCACCTCGGGAGAACAAACCAAGCCACAGTCCAAGTCATGACAATTGATCACTAAATGGTAACACCCCAATAAGTTTTTCAACTTGTTTAAGTCGGGGTCCACGTTAATCAATTCATGGTAGCGCTTATAGGAAGACATGAAACGGCAACAGGAAAATACCAACAAAACAGGAAAAGCCACCAAAATAGGAGCGCGAGACAAGAACTAAAACACTACACACAGGAAAACAGCGAAAAAGTCCAAATAAGTCAGGGTGTGATGTGACAGGTGGTGACAGTACACCTACTTTGAGACAAGAGCTATAATCATGCATGGTTTGTTATGCTTTAAAGTCATATCCAACAATTGCAAGATCGACTTTTTACTGTCAAATGAGTTTCATTTGTTAATGATTTCTGCTGGTGGTGTGCCTCCGCATTTTTTCGATGAAAAAAATGCGCCTTGGCTCACAAAAGGTTGAAAAACACTGCCATACCATATTAGTAGGGGGAAGCCGGTAGCTAATTGCTTTGAAGATGTCGGGAACACGTCGTGTGAGACGACAATGGTTTGTCGTGATCACAATATGCAGATGGCAGCGGGAGGCAGTGTGCAGGTAAAAAGGTATCTAACGCTTAAACCAAAAATATACAAAAGGTGAGTGCCGCTAAGAAAAGGCATTGAAGCTTAGGGAAGGCTATGCAGAACGAAACTAAAACTGAACTGGCTACAAAGTAAACAAAAACAGAATGCTGGACGACAGCAAAGACTTACAGCGTGTGGAGAAGCGGACGGTGTCCACAAAGTACATCCGAACATGACATGACAATCAACAAAGGATAGCAACAACTTAAATTGTCTTGATTTCTCAAACAAAACAGGTGCAAGGAATTGATTGATTGAAACTTGTATTAGTAGATTTGCACAGTACAGCACATATTCCGTACAATTGATGTCATGTCTGTGTAATCAAGTTTTGTTTTAAGTCATGTTTTGTTTAGTTTCTGGCTTTTCACTCCCTTGTCTTGTTTGCATGATTACCCATTAGTTTCACCCGTTCCACGTTTGGACTCATTGTGCACTCTTGTTTGTCACCATAGCAACCATTAGTTTTCACCTGTCACGTCACGCACCTGTTTCACGTTTTGAGTCACGCACCTGCTTTCACTAATCATGTCCATAGTATTTAAGTTCATTCATTTTCTGTTGTTCGTCCTGACGACATAGGAAGACATGAAACTGCAACAGGAAAATACCAACAAAACAGGAAAAGCCACCAAAATAGGAGCGCGAGACAAGAACTAAAACACTACACACAGGAAAACAGCGAAAAAGTCCAAATAAGTCAGGGTGTGATGTGACAGGTGGTGACAGTACACCTACTTTGAGACAAAAGCTATAGTCATGCATGATTGGTTATGCTTTAAAGTCATATCCAACAATTGTGACAACGACTTTTTACTGTCTGAGTTTAATTTTGTTTATGTTTTCTGCAGGTGGCGTGACTCCGGATTTTCAACGGAAAAAAAATGTGACTTTGCTCAATAAAGGTTGAAAGACGCTGACATATCCGACCCGAGCTCGTTATTACCCGCAGGCTCTTCATCAGCCGAGTGTCAGCGGATGCTGCCTGCGCGTATCTTGTGAGGAAGCCTGCAGGGACGCTCGGATGCATGCTTCATGGTGCATGTTTTAATCATCCGCCCCCTCAGACTCCTCCCGGGAGGGCGCTGCTGCAGCACATTACCCGCAACACGGAATTAGCGATACGGTCATGATGATGATAATTAAATGTATTTAGAGCATGCCGTTCAGGAAGAAATTAGCAGGGTCGGGTGTGCAGGTTTCGTCCACCAACCCGCCCCCGACCCCGCCAGTAGGATGGGAGGGGGGAGGGGGTCACCATGTCCGAGATTAGCAGTCGACTCGGGGCTCCTTCCGCGCTGTCGACCGCGAAAGCCTCACCTGACAGGTGCTGTTCTAAATCAGCCCTACCATGCTGTCTTTGGGGTGGTGGTCCTTTTACATGTTGTGACAGCCTCTAAAGCAGTCTTTTTCAACCTTTCTTGAGCCAAGGCACATTTTTTTGCGTTGAAAAAATCCGGAGGCACACCACCGGCAGAAATCATTAAAAAACAAAACTCAGTTGACAGTAAAAACTCGCAATTGTTGGATATGACTTTAAAGCATTGTTGATTGTCATTGGAAGTACATTGTGGACGCCGTCTTTGCTCCACAGTAAGTCTTTGCTGTCGTCCAGCATTCTGTTTTTGTTTACTTTGTAGCCAGTTCAGTTTTAGTTTTGTTCTGCATAGCCTTCCCTAAGCTTCAATGCCTTTTCTTAGGGGCACTCACCTTTTGTTTATTTTTGGTTTAAGCATTAGACACCTTTTTACCTTCACTCTGCCTCCCGCTGTTTCCGACATCTACAAAGCAATTAGCTACCTGCTGCCACCAGTTTTAGTCCTTAAAAATCGAAACTCAGTTGACAGTAAAAAGTTGTTGTCGCATTTGTTGGATATGACTTTAAACCATAACCAAGCATGCATGATTATAGCTCTTGTCTCAAAGTAGGTGTACTGTCACCACCTGTCACATCACACCCTGACTTATTCTGAGTTTTTTGCTGTTTTCCTGTGTGTCATGTTTTAGTTCTTGTCTTGCGCTCCTATTTTGGTGGCTTTTTCTCTTTTTTTGGTATTTTCCCGTAGCAGTTTCATGTCTTCCTTTGAGCGCTATTCCCCGCACCTGCTTTGTTTTAGCAATCAAGAATATTTCAGTTGTTTTTATCCTTCTTTGTAGGGACATTGTTGATTGTCATTGGAAGTACATTGTGGACGCCGTCTTTGCTCCACAGTAAGTCTTTGCTGTCGTCCAGCATTCTGTTTTTGTTTACTTTGTAGCCAGTTCAGTTTTAGTTTTCGTTCTGCATAGCCTTCCCTAAGCTTCAATGCTTTTTCTTAGGGTCACTCACCTTTTGTTTATTTCTGGTTTAAGCATTAGACACCTTTTTACCTGCACACTGCCACCCGCTGTTTCCGACATCTACAAAGCAATTAGCTACCGGCTGCCACCAGCTTTAGTCCTTAAAAATCGAAACTCAGTTGACTGTAAAAAGTTGTTGTCGCATTTGTTGGATATGACTTTAAACCATAACCAAGCATGCATGACTATAGCTCTTGTCTCAAAGTAGGTGTACTGTCACCACCTGTCACATCACACCCTGACTTATTCTGAGTTTTTTGCTGTTTTCCTGTGTGTCATGTTTTAATTCTTGTCTTGCGCTCCTATTTTGGTGGCTTTTTCTCTTTTTTTGGTATTTTCCCGTAGCAGTTTCATGTCTTCCTTTGAGCGCTATTCCCCGCACCTGCTTTGTTTTAGCAATCAAGAATATTTCAGTTGTTTTTATCCTTCTTTGTAGGGACATTGTTGATTGTCATTGGAAGTACATTGTGGACGCCGTCTTTGCTCCACAGTAAGTCTTTGCTGTCGTCCAGCATTCTGTTTTTGTTTACTTTGTAGCCAGTTCAGTTTTAGTTTTGTTCTGCCTAGCCTTCCCTAAGCTTCAATGCCTTTTCTTAGGGGCACTCACCTTTTGTTTATTTTTGGTTTAAGCATTAGACACCTTTTTACCTTCACTCTGCCTCCCGCTGTTTCCGACATCTACAAAGCAATTAGCTACCTGCTGCCACCTACTGATATGGAAGAGTATTACACGGTTACTCTGCCGAGCTCTAGACAGCACCGACACTTAACAACAACACATCATTTGCAGACTATAATTACTGGTTTGCAAAAAATATTTTTAACCCAAATAGGTGAAATTAGATCATCTCCCACAGCACACCAGACTGTATCCGCGGCACAGTGGTTGAAAAACACTGCTCTAAAGGAGCGTGCTTTGCCACGAAGAGAGCTTCACGGAGCAGTTGAGCAAATCCTACCTCTCTACAAGACACACATTGATATCACATCAGGAGGAAACACAGCGCTGGCCTTTTTGTTTAGCTCCCCTTTGGGATGTTCAGACGCCCGGTAAAGGTCGAGAAGATGGCAAGTTAAGATCAGAGTAAAAAGCTTCCGTGGCGAAAATACGAGTAAAATACCAAAGTTCACTGTAAGATGTCATTTATGTTCCCGGGGCGGGAGATGCAGCAAATGTCTGCCTGGGTCGTGCCAAGACCAAGTAATTAACGGGTCAGTACTGCCGATAACGTATTTTCCGGACCATAGGGCGCACCGGACTATAAGGCGCACTGCCGATGAGCGGGTCTATTTTCATACAAAAGGCCATACTGTACGTGCAATACTGGGCAACTAGAACTAGGTGTGATATAGTCAGTGTTCAAAGTGTTTTTCTTTCTTGAAAAAAAAAAAAAAGTCCTTTTAGTACCGTATTTTCCGCACTATTAGCCGCACCTAAAAACCACAAATTTACTCAAAAGCTGACAGTGCGGCTTATAACCCGGTGCGCTTTATATATGGATTAATATTAAGATTCATTTTCATAAAGTTTCGGTCTCGCAACTACGGTAAACAGCCGCCATCTTTTTTCCCCGTAGAAGAGGAAGTGCTTCTTCTTCTACGCAAGCAACCGCCAAGGTAAGCACCCGCCCCCATAGAACAGGAAGCGCTTCTTCTTCTACTGTAAGCAACCACCTGCCCCCGTAGAAGAAGAAGAAGGGCGCGGATATTACCGTACGTTTCATTTCCTTTGTGTGTTTACATCTGTAAAGACCACAAAATGGCTCCTACTAAGCGACAGGTTTCCGGTTCATGAAAAGACGCAATCTCTCCATCCGCACACGGACTACTATTTCACAGCAACTGCCTAAAGACTTTCAAGAAAAGCTGGCTACTTTCCGTGCATATTGTAAAAACAAGATAGCTGAAAAAAAAGATCCGGCCAGAGAACATTATCAACATGGACGAGGTTCCACTGACTTTTGATATTCCTGTGAACCGCACTGTGGATACAACGGGAGCACGTACGGTGAATATTCGCACCACAGGGAATGAGAAGTCATCCTTCACTGTGGTTCTAGCTTGCCATGCTAATGGCCAGAAACTTCCACCCATGGTGATGTTCAAAAGGAAGACCTTGCCAAAAGAGACCTTTCCAGCCGGCGTCATCATAAAAGCTAACTCGAAGGGATGGATGGATGAAGAAAAGATGAGCGAGTGGTTAAGGGAAGTTTACGCGAAGAGGCCGGGTGGCTTTTTTCACGCAGCTCCGTCCATGTTGATATACGACTCCATGCGCGCCCACATCACGCTGGTTTTTAATATATTATTAAAGTTTGACTGACCTATCTGACTGTTTTTTTGACATTCCTTTAGCGCAGTTAGATGCGGCTTACAACACGGGGCGGCTTATAGGTGGACAAAGTTTTGAAATATGCCGTTCATTGAAGGCGCGGCTTATAACCCAGGGCGGCTTATGGTGCGGAAAATACGGTACTCATTTTTAGCTTTGTTTTAAAATAATCTACGCATTTTACTTATTTTGAAAAATAAACATAACAAATATAATTGCATACACTAATGCACGTGTTAATTTAGAATTAGCCAATGAAATTAGTAAAGATAATGGCTTTTTTTGCCGATATTCCGATATTGTCCAACTCTTAATTCCCGATTCCGATATCAAGCGATACCGATATATACGGTGGTGGAATTAACACATTATTATGCCTCATTTTGTTGTGATGCCCCGCTGGATGCATTAAACAATGTAACAAGGTTTTCCAAAATAAATCAACTCAAGTTATGGAGAAAAAAAATGCCAACATGGCACTGCCATATTTATTATTATTGAAGTCACAAAGTGCATTATTTTTTTTAACATGCCTCAAAACAGCAGTTTGGAATTTGGGACATGCTCTCCCTGAGAGAGCATGAAGAGGTTCAATCAATCAATCAATCAATGTTTATTTATATAGCCCTAAATCACAAGTGTCTCAAAGGGCTGCACAAGCCACAACGACATCCTCGGTACAGAGCCCACATAAGGGCAAGGAAAAACTCACCCCAGTGGGACGTCGATGTGAATGACTATGAGAAACCTTGGAGAGGACCGCATATGTGGGTAACCCCCCCCCCCCTCTAGGGAGACCGAATGCAATGGATGTTGAGTGGGTCTAACATAATATTGTGAGAGTACAGTCCATAGTGGATCCAGCATAACAGTAAGAGTCCAGTCCACAGTGGGGTCAGCAGGAAACCATCCCGAGCGGACACGGGTCAGCAGCACAGAGATGTTCCCAACCGATATACAGGCGAGCGGTCCACCCCGGGTCCCGACCCCGGACAGCCAGCACACAAGGGATAGGGGGGAGCAGAGGAGAATAGAAAAGAAACGGCAGATCAACTGGTCTAAAAAAGGGGGGCTATTCAAAGGCTAGAGTATACAAATGAGTTTTAAGATGGGACTTAAATGCTTCTACTGAGGTAGCATCTCTAACTGTTACCGGGAGGGCATTCCATAGTACTGGAACCCGAATAGAAAACGCTCTATAGCCCGCAGACTTTTTTTGGGCTCTGGGAATCACTAATAAGCCGGAGTTCTTTGAACGCAGATTTCTTGCCGGGACATATGGTACAATGCAATCGACAAGATAGGCTGGAGCTAGACCGTGTAGTATTTTATACGTAAGTAGTAAAACCTTAAAGTCGCATCTTAAGTGCACAGGAAGCCAGTGCAGGTGAGCCAGTATAGGCGTAATATGATCAAACTTTCTTGTTCTTGTCAAAAGTCTAGCAGCCGCATTTTGTACCAATTGTAGTCTTTTAATGCTAGACATAGGGAGACCCCAAAATAATACGTTACAGTAGTCGAGACGAGACGTAACGAACGCATGAATAATGATCTCAGCGTCGCTAGTGGACAAAATGGAACGAATTTTAGCGATATTACGGAGATGAAAGAAGGCCGTTTTAGTAACACTCTTAATGTGTGACTCAAAGGAGAGAGTTGGGTGGAAGATAATACCCAGATTCTTTACTGATTCGCCTTGTGTAATTGTTTGGTTGTCAAATGTTAAGGTGGTATTATCAAATAAATGTCGGTGTTTAGCAGGACCGATAATCAGCATTTTCGTTTTCTTAGTGTTGAGTTGTTGAGTGTTGGTTTTTGTCCTGGTCGTGGAACTGTGGACCAGCTCTATACTCTCGGCAGGGTCCTTGAGGGTGCATGGGAGTTTGCCCAACCAGTCTACATGTGCTTTGTGGACTTGGAGAAGGCATTCGACCGTGTCCCTCGGGAAGTCCTGTGGGGAGTGCTCAGAGAATATGGGGTTTCGGACTGTCTGATTGTGGCGGTCCGCTCCCTGTATGATCAGTGTCAGAGCTTGGTTCGCATTGCCGGCAGTAAGTCGGACACGTTTCCGGTGAAGGTTGGACTCCGCCAAGGCTGCCCTTTGTCACCGATTCTGTTCATAACTTTTATGGATAGAATTTCTAGGCGCAGTCAAGGCGTTGAGGGGATTCGGTTTGGTGGCTGCAGGATTAGGTGTCTGCTTTTTGCAGATGATGTGGTCCTGATGGCTTCATCTGGCCAGGATCTTCAGCTCTCACTGGATCGGTTCGCAGCTGAGTGTGAAGCGACTGGGATGAGAATCAGCACCTCCAAGTCCGAGTCCATGGTTCTCGCCCGGAAAAGGGTGGAGTGCCATCTCCGGGTTGGGGAGGAGATCTTGCCCCAAGTGGAGGAGTTCAAGTACCTCGGAGTCTTGTTCACGAGTGAGGGAAGAGTGGATCGTGAGATCGACAGGCGGATCGGTGCGGCGTCTTCAGTAATGCGGACGCTGTATCGATCCGTTGTGGTGAAGAAGGAACTGAGCCGGAAGGCAAAGCTCTCAATTTACCGGTCGATCTACGTTCCCATCCTCACCTATGGTCATGAGCTTTGGGTTATGACCGAAAGGACAAGATCACGGGTACAAGCGGCCGAAATGAGTTTCCTCCGCCGGGTGGCGGGGCTCTCCCTTAGAGATAGGGTGAGAAGCTCTGTCATCCGGGGGGAGCTCAAAGTAAAGCCGCTGCTCCTCCACATCGAGAGGAGCCAGATGAGGTGGTTCGGGCATCTAGTCAGGATGCCACCCGAGCGCCTCCCTAGGGAGGTGTTTAGGGCACGTCCGACCGGTAGGAGGCCACGAGGAAGACCCAGGACACTTTGGGAAGACTATGTCTCCCGGCTGGCCTGGGAACGCCTCGGGATCCCCCGGGAGGAGCTGGACGAAGTGGCTGGGGAGAGGGAAGTCTGGGCTTCCCTGCTTAGGCTGCTGCCCCCGCGACCCGACCTCGGATAAGCGGAAGAAGATGGATGGATGGATGGATGAGTTGCAAGAAGTTAGCGGACATCCATTGTTTAATTTCATTAAGACACGCCTCCAGCTGACTACAATCCGGCGTGTTGGTCAGCTTTAGGGGCATGTAGAGTTGGGTGTCATCAGCATAACAATGAAAGCTAACACCGTATTTGCGTATGATGTCGCCTAGCGGCAGCATGTAAATACTAAAGAGTGCAGGGCCAAGAACCGAAACCCTGGGGGACTCCGCACGTTACCTTAACATAGTCCGAGGTCACATTGTTATGGGAGACGCATTGCATCCTGTCAGTAAGATAAGAGTTAAACCACGACAAGGCTAAGTCTGACATACCAATACGTGTTTTGATACGCTCTAATAAAATGTTATGATCGACGGTATCGAAAGCAGCGCTAAGATCAAGAAGCAGCAACATAGATGACGCATCAGAATCCATCGTTAGCAGTAGATCATTAGTCATTTTTGCGAGGGCTGTCTCCGTAGAGTGATTTGCCCTGAAAACCAGATTGAAAACCGTCATTTATTAATGCATTCAGGCAACACGAAGGCAGGTGCATGCGCACTAGCGTCATTTGGCTTGATAATCATGGCGGACAAGCTACAAGCTATGCCAGTGGTTCTCAAATGGGGGTAGAGCAACAGTAAACAGTATAATGATAATTTTTCGATAAAATTCCCGACGGTTAGTAATACCGTCTAATTTTTTAATTACCGAAAAAACTTTGCGGTGTGTGTTTAAGAGCGCACTGCTGTGTTTAGATGGAGACAGGTGTTGACAATATTGGAGACACTTGTCCCCACACTAAAAGTATACAACGAAGGAGAAAACTATTTTATGTTGCTTTTATTTTCTCAATACAGCGTCCATCAGCTGTTGTATAATGGTATAATGATAATTTGCGATACAATTCCCGACGGTTAGTAATACCGTCTAATTTTTTAAATTACCGAAAAACCGTCATTTATTAATGCATTTAGGCAACACGAAGGCAGGTGCATGCGCACTAGCGTCATTTGGCTCGATAATCATGGCAGACAAGCTACAAGCTATGCCAGTGGTTCTCAAATGGGGGTACGCGTACCCCTGGGGGTACTTGAAGGTATGCCAAGGGGTACGTGAGATTTTTTTTAAATATTCTAAAAATAGCAACAATTCAAAAATCCTTTTTAAATATATTTATTGAATAATACTTCCACAAAATGTGAATGTAAGTTCATAAACTGAACATCAAATCAAGTAGGCTATTCCATTCATTACAATGCAACAATGCAACATTCAGTGTTGACAGCTAGATTTTTTTGTGGACATGTTCCATAAATATTGATGTTAAAGATTTCTTTTTTTGTGAAGAAATGTTTAGAATTAAGTTCATGAATCCAGATGGATCTCTATTACAATCCCCAAAGAGGGCACTTTAAGTTGATGATTACTTCTATGTGTAAAAATATTTATAATTGAATCACTTGTTTAGTTTTCAACAAGTTTTTCGTTATTTTTATATCTTTTTTTCCAAATAGTTCAACAAAGACCACTACAAATGAGCAATATTTTGCACTGTTATACAATTTAATAAATCAGAAACTGATGACATAGTGCTGTATTTTACTTCTTATCTCTTTTTTTTCAATCGAAAATGCTTCGCTCTGATTAGGGGGTACTTGAATTTAAAAAGGGGGTACATCACTGAAAAAAGGTTGAGAACCACTGAGCTATGCGGACAAGCTTTGCTCCGGAGATCCGGAGCCAAGCGCTTGGTTTAACGTAATTTTCCCTTACTTTTCGGTGTGTGTTTAAGAGCGCACTGCTGTGTTTGGATGGAGACAGGTGTGGACAATATTGGAGACACTTGTCCCCACACTAAAAGTATACAACGAAGGAGAAAACTATTTGATGTTGCTTTTATTTTCTCAATACAGCGTCCATCAGCTGCTGCGACCGCCCTCGTCATTTGCCGTCATGCCCTAAAAAATTGACCAACATCGACGGCAACAACATGCTGTGACCGCCCTTGACTTTTTACTTGTTAATGGACGAGGGCTAGAGTAACAGTAAACGGTATAATGATAATTTTTCGATAAAATTCCCGACGGTTAGTAATACCGTCTAATTTTTTAATTACCGAAAAAACTTTGCGGTGTGCGTTTAAGAGCGCACTGCTGTGTTTAGATGGAGACAGGTGTGGACAATATTGGAGACACTTGTCCCCACACTAAAAGTATACAACGAAGGAGAAAACTATTTTATGTTGCTTTCATTTTCTCAATACAACTGAGAGTTCATGAGGTGAGGAAACATGCAGCAGGTGATGTGTCGTGAACATTGTCACAACTTCATTATAAAGTCTTTAGTTTCTTTACTGGGATGTTCACGCGTTCTTTATTTAACTGCTTGCTGTATCAGTGTTCAAATAACATCAGTACTAGCTCAAATGTTTTGTCATCTCATCGAATTGAACGCTGGCTGTGAAGATTGTGTAACCACAGCAATTGCCGCTACCGCCCTCGTCATTTGCCGTCATGCCCTAAAAAATTGACCAACATTGACGGCTACAACATGCCGTGACCGCCCTTGACTTTTTACTTGTTAATGGACGAGGGAGGGGTAGAGCAACAGTAAACAGTATAATGATCATTTTTCGATAAGATTCCCGACGGTTAGTAATACCGTCTAATTTTTTAATTACCGAAAAAACTTCTCGGTGTGCGTTTAAGAGCGCACTGCTGTGTTTAGATGGAGACAGGTGTGGACAATATTGGAGACACTTGTCCCCACACTAAAAGTATACATTGAAGGAGAAAACTATTTGATGTTGCTTTTATTTTCTCAATACAGCTGCTGCGACCGCCCTCGTCATTTGCCGTCATGCCCTAAAAAAATTGACCAACATCGACGGCTACAACATGCCGTGACCGCCCTTGACTTTTTACTTGTTAATGGACGAGGGCTAGAGTAACAGTAAACGGTATAGTGATAATTTTTCGATAAAATTCCCGACGGTTAGTAATACCGTCTAATTTTTTAATTACCGAAAAAACTTTGCGGTGTGCGTTTAAGAGCGCACTGCTGTGTTTAGATGGAGACAGGTGTGGACAATATTGGAGATACTTTTCCCCACACTAAAAGTATACATCCATCCATCCATTTTCTACCGCTTATTCCCTTATACATTATTTTTTAATTACCGAAAAACCGTCATTTATTAATGCATTTAGGCAACACGAAGTCAGGCGCATGCGCACTTGCTTCATTTGGCTTGACAATCATGGCGGACAAGCTACACGGACTTTGCTCTGGAGCTTTCCCCTTGGAGTACACATTTAAGAGCGCACTGCTGTGTTTAGATGGAGACAGGTGTTGACAATATTGGAGATACTTGTCCCCACACTAAAAGTATACAACAAAGGAGACAACTATTTGATGTTGCTTTTATTTTCTCAATACATTGTCCATCAGCTGCGGTATAATGGTATAAATGATAAATGGGTTATACTTGTATAGCGCTTTTCTACCTTCAAGGTACTCAAAGCGCTTTGACAGTATTTCTACATTCACCCATTCACACACACATTCACACACTGATGGCGGGAGCTGCCATGCAAGGCCCTAACCACGACCCATCAGGAGCAAGGGATGAAGTGTCTTGCTCAAGAACACAACGGACGTGACGAGGTTGGTAGAAGGTGGGGATTGAACCAGGAACTCTCAGGTTGCTGGCACGGCCACTCTCCCAACCGCGCCACGCCATATAATGATAATTTGCGATACAATTCCCGACGGTTAGCAATACCGTCTAATTTTTTTAATTACCGAAAAACCGTCATTTATTAATGCATTTAGGCAACACAAAGTCAGGCGCATGCACACTAGCGTCATTTGCCTTGATAATCATGCCGGACAATCTACACGGACTTTGCTTCGGAGATTTCCCCTCGGACTACACGGAGCCAAGCACTTGGTTTAAAGTAATTTCCCCTCACTTCTCAGTGTGCGTTTAATAGCGCATTGCTGTGTTTAGATGGAGACAGGTGTGGACAATATCGGAGACACTTGTCCCCACACTAAAAGTATATAACGAAGGAGAAAACTATTTGATGTTGCTTTTATTTCCTCAGTACAGCATCTAAAAGCTGCGGTATAATGGTATAATGATAATTTGCGATAACATTTTTTTAATTACCGAAAAACTGTCATTTATTAATGAATTTAGGCAACACGAAGGCACGCACTAGCGTCGTTTGGCTTGATAATCATTATTATATCCGACATGACTCGAGTGCAGCGAGTCTGTCACCAAAAAGCTGTTACTTAAAAATAAAAACAAAAGATAAAATCATAGCTCTTCTCTCGCCCGTGTGTGCATTGGCCTCTTTCTGTGTGGCTGGAAAGGCGAGGATAAAGTTTTAGTGACAGCGTTTGATGAATGTTTAATCCTACATTCATACACGGCAAGCTGGGATTGGGTCCCCAGTCAAAAGGCGGCAAAGACACACACACACACAGCAGGTGTGTGAAATATTCATTCACTACACGCTTCATTAAGAATGAAACACACTCCCTCATTTATTCATTTCGATTATTGAAACAAAAGAGAGAAAAATGAGGGATTAAAACATCGTGGGCGTGCTATTCTGTATTTGTCTTACAGATTTGTAACCATTTGTTTCGTGACAAATACCGCTGTCGTCTCGCCGAGAGTCGGGCGGCGGCGGCGTTTATGTCGAGCGCCGTGACAAATGCCTGCGCCGTCTCTTCAGCCCGCCGTCGTTTGACCTCTGACCTGTCCAGGAGCGTACGCTCGCTCATCACGTGGAACACGCTGATTAATGCCTGAGCGCCGTCCTTATTTGTATCAATTAGCAGTGAAATATGACAGTTAACGATCTGTCGGGGGATTGACTGACCGCAGACACGTGAAGTCCCCCCACCACCCCCCCTCACAAAGTGACGGATTTGTCAGTCTGCGTTTTTTTTTTTTTTCCAGCCGAGACCCCGCCTCTTTGAACGGGATATGTCACGTACGTTTCAAAATTTCCCAGTGGAGATCATTAAAGTTTCATCTAATCTCATTTAATTAAAAGAAGAATGTGCAAGTCCTTGACACGCTGTCCAAAGCGATATTGTTCTGCAGCAACGGTCCTCTGCCCCCCCCCAAAATAGTCATGTGACATTTGAAGAAACACAGTCGATAAACCTTGTTAGAATTAAAATATATTCCTGTGTCATATGTTGTAGTTCCCGGAGAAAGGAGAATTATACACACTATGCACTGCAAAAAGTCAGTGTTCAAAAACAAGAAAAAAAAATAACATAATAGTGAGAGTCCAGTCCATAGTGGATCTAACATAATAGTAAGAGTCCAGTCCATAGTGGATCTAACATAATAGTGTGAGAGTCCAGTCCATAGTGGATCTAACATAATAGTGAGAGTCCAGTCCATAGTGGATCTAACATAATAGTGAGAGTCCAGTCCATAGTGTATCTAACATAATAGTGGGAGTCCAGTCCATAGTGGATCTAACATAATAGTGAGAGTCCAGTCCATAGTGGATCTAACATAATAGTGAGAGTCCAGTCCATAGTAGATCTAACATAATAGTGAGAGTCCAGTCCATAGTGGATCTAACATAATAGTGTGAGAGTCCAGTCCATAGTGGATCTAACATAATAGTGTGAGAGTCCAGTCCATAGTGGATCTAACATAATAGTGAGAGTCCAGTCCATAGTGGATCTAACATAATAGTGAGAGTCCAGTCCATAGTGGATCTAACATAATAGTGAGAGTCCAGTCCATAGTGGATCTAACATAATAGTGTGAGAGTCCAGTCCATAGTAGATCCAACATAATAGTGAGAGTCCAGTCCATAGTGGATCTAACATAATAGTGTGAGAGTCCAGTCCATAGTGGATCTAACAGGGGCGGCATGGCGTAGTGGGTAGAGCAACCGTGCCAGAAACCTGAGGGTTGCAGGTTCGCTCCCCGCCTCTTACCATCCAAAAATCGCTGCCGTTGTGTCCTTGGGCGGGACACTTCACCCTTTGCCCCCGGTGCCACTCACACCGGTGAATTGAATGATGAATGATAGGTGGTGGTCGGAGGGGCCGTTGGCGCAAATTGCAGCCACGCTTCCGTCAGTCTACCCCAGGGCAGCTGTGGCTATGAAAGTAGCTTACCACCACCAGGTGTGAATGAATGATGGGTTCTACATGTAAAGCGACTTTGGGTACTTAGAAAAGCGCTATATAAATCCCAGGTAGTATTATAATACTGTGAGAGTCCAGTCCATAGTAGATCTAACATAATAGTGAGAGTCCAGTCCATAGTAGATCTAACATAATAGTGAGAGTCCAGTCCATAGTGGATCTAACATAATAGTGTGAGAGTCCAGTCCATAGTGGATCTAACATAATAGTGTGAGAGTCCAGTCCATAGTAGATCTAACATAATAGTGAGAGTCCAGTCCATAGTGGATCTAACATAATAGTGAGAGAGTCCAATCCATAGTGGATCTAACATAATAGTGAGAGTCCAGTCCATAGTGGATCTAACATAATAGTGTGAGAGTCCAGTCCATAGTGGATCTAACATAATAGTGAGAGTCCAGTCCATAGTGGATCTAACATAATAGTGAGAGTCCAGTCCATAGTGGATCTAACATAATAGTGAGAGTCCAGTCCATAGTGGATCCAACATAATAGTGAAACGTAAAACCAGCAATGTCACGACGTGACGACACACCGTCATGTCCGTTAAAATGATGAAAATAATAATAAATTGGGAAGCGGTACTTTTCAAACTGTTCTGAGCTGTTTGGCCACAATACCCAGCAATATGTTTGGAGGAGAAAAGGTGTTTTAATCCCAGGAACACCAAGCCTACCATCAAGCATGGTGGTGGTAGTATTATGCTCTGGGCCTGTTTTGCTGCCAATTTAACTGGTGCTTTACAGAGAGTAAATGGGACAATGAAAAAAGAGGATTACCTCCAAATTCTTCAGGACAAGCTAAAATCATCAGCCCGGAGGTTGGGTCTTGGGCGCAGTTGGGTGTTCCAACAGGACAATGACCCCAAACACACGTCAAAAGTGGTAAAGGAATGGCTAAATCAGGCTAGAATGAAGGTTTTAGAATGTCTTTCCCAAAGTCCTGACTAAAACGTGTGGACAATGCTGAAGAAACAAGTCCATGTCAGAAAAGCAACACATTTAGCTGAACTGCACCAATTTTGTCAAGAGGAGTGGTCAAAAATTCAAGCGGAAGCTTGTGGATGGCTACCAAAAGCGCCTTATTGCAGGTAAACTTGCCAAGGGACATGTAAGCAAATATTAACATTGCTGTATGTATACTTTTGACCCAGCACATTTGCTCACATTTTTAGTAGACCCATAATAAATTCATAAAAGAAGCAAACTTCATGAATGTTTTTTGTGACCAACAAGTATGTGCTTCAATCACTCTATCACACAAAAATAAGAGTTGTAGAAATTATTGGAAACTCAAGACAGCCATGACATGATGTTCTTTACAAGTGTATGTACACTTTGGACCACCACTGTATATACATATATGTATATATATATATATATATATATATATATATATATATATATATATATATATATATATGTGTGGGAAAAAAAAATCACAAGACTACTTCATCTCTACAGGCCTGTTTCATGAGGGGTTCCCTCAATCATCAGGAGATTTTAATGGGAGCATTCACATACCATGGTTTATATAGGGCACAGAGTGGGTGGGTACAGGCTGGCGTAGGGGCGTGGTGGTTGGCTCATGTGTTACCTAGGAGGTGTTTCCGTCTGTGGCGGCATGCTGATACAATTTCACTGCGCTTGTTGAGGGATGACAGGTCTGGACGGTAAATAATAAACAGTTTCTCTTTCAAGCATAGGTTGCATCTTTTATTACCACTATTGTAAGGTGTGCTGGATGCAAGAATTTGCCATGTTATTGAATATTCAACATTATTGTCTTTGAGGTCCCAAATGTGTTTGCTGAGTTCTGTGGTATTCCGCAGGTTTTGGTTCCTGAAAGAAGCCTTGTGATTGTTCCATCTGGTTTTAAACTCTCCCTCGGTTAATCCTACATATGTGTCGGATGTGTTAATGTCCTTGCGTGTTACCTTAGATTGGTAAACAACTGATGTTTGTAAGCACCCCCCGTTGAGAGGGCAATCAGGTTTCTTGCGGCAGTTGCAGCCTTTGTTGGTTTTGGGGTCGCTCTGTCCGGGGGCCGACGGCTCATTTGCAATTGTTTTGTTGTGGTTTGAGATAATTTGTCGTATATTGTTCATACAGCTGTAGCTGCAACAAGAACAACATTAAATTGAGCTACAGCTGTATGAACAATATACGACAAATTATCTCAAACCACAACAAAACAATTGCAAATGAGCCGTCGGCCACCGGACAGAGCGACCCCAAAACCAACAAAGGCTGCAACTTCCGCAAGAAACCTGATTGCCCTCTCAACGGGGGGTGCTTACAAACATCAGTTGTTTACCAATCTAAGGTAACACGCAAGGACATTAACACATCCGACACATATGTAGGCTTAACCGAGGGAGAGTTTAAAACCAGATGGAACAATCACAAGGCTTCTTTCAGGAACCAAAACCTGCGGAATACCACAGAACTCAGCAAACACATTTGGGACCTCAAAGACAATAATGTTGAATATTCAATAACATGGCAAATTCTTGCATCCAGCACACCTTACAATAGTGGTAATAAAAGATGCAACCTATGCTTGAAAGAGAAACTGTTTATTATATACCGTCCAGACCTGTCATCCCTCAACAAGCGCAGTGAAATTGTATCAGTATGCCGCCACAGACGGAAACACCTCCTAGGTAACACATGAGCCAATCACCACGCCCCTACGCCAGCCTGTACCCACCCACTCTGTGCCCTATATAAACCATGGTATGTGAATGCTCCCATTAAAATCTCCTGATGATTGAGGGAACCCCTCATGAAACAGGCCTGTAGAGATGAAGTAGTCTTGTGATTTTTTTCCCCACACATACATATATATATATATATATATATATATATATATATATATATATATATATATATATATATATATATATGTATATATAGTTCAATTCCTACAATGAAACAGTGGAAAATAGCAAAAACAAAGTATCATCACAGATCCTCAACTCCAAGTGAGATTATAAAACACACACAGACAGATTGTCAAACCGTGTTCATCAAGTGGAAAACATGCTGTAAATTCAGTCAATACATTACCAGAGGGCTCTTTACACTCTGAAGTGTAAACCTAAAGACCGCACATATGTTCTCATTTGTTTGTTTTATCTATTTGTATTTATTCTCCAAAGCTGCCAGAAAATCATCGCTCTTTTCCCTTTTTTATATTTACGTTTCAATTTGCAATGGGCCTTCCAAAATAGACTTCATGTGGATGGCCAACAGCATCCTTTTTTTTTTTAAAACACCTGCCCTTCTCCACACAGTTTCCATCCCAGATGGTTTTGTGAGGTTGTTATTCTGTCATACCTGAGTCAAGACACTGAAAATAAACATGTAGATGATATGGCGTGTACAGTCTTGCAGCCATAAACACCAGTCGTCATCAAGCGTGGGGCGCCTTCATCCCCTCTCCGCCAGGAAAAAGGGGAGGGTGGGGGGTGGGTTGGCGCTTTAATGTGAAAATGTAAAACAGATGTATCGTTTTCATGCACAAGGTGATTGTTGCTGAGTTTTGACCCGCCAGCTGTCAGAGCGTCCACTGATCAAATGTTGAAAAGACTGTGCCTGATCTCCGAGATGTTGTCCTTTCAACTCTTCATTCCACTTAAATGCCAATCACGTTCCCTCCGCCATCATCCGCCAGTTCATCACGTTTAGCAGCTTGCTTTGCATACTGTCAAATATTTAATGCATACTTTGTGTGTGCGCGTCTTCCGTTTTAGTGTTTAGATGCAATTAGTGATGCATTTAGTGCTGATTTAATCATGCTTTTATCAGTCGCATGCAGCATCTGGAAATGAACACGCAAGCAGAAACACACAGCTATGAAACCTCATATTTACTTACAGGTAAAAGCCAGTAAATTAGAATATTTTGAAAAACTTGATTTATTTCAGTAATTGCATTCAAA
This sequence comes from Nerophis lumbriciformis, assembly GCF_033978685.3. Taxonomy (NCBI): domain Eukaryota; kingdom Metazoa; phylum Chordata; class Actinopteri; order Syngnathiformes; family Syngnathidae; genus Nerophis; species Nerophis lumbriciformis. Next base: position 39,705,245 of record NC_084567.2, read on the forward strand.
AGGTGTAACTTGTACATTATATTTATTCATTGCACACAGACTGATGCATTCACATGTTTATTTCATTTAATTTTGATGATTTGAAGTGGCAACAAATGAAAATCCAAAATTCCGTGTGTCACAAAATTAGAATATTACTTAAGGCTAATACAAAAAAGGGATTTTTAGAAATGTTGGCCAACTGAAAAGTATGAAAATGAAAAATATGAGCATGTACAATACTCAATACTTGGTTGGAGCTCCTTTTGCCTCAATTACTGCGTTAATGCGGCGTGGCATGGAGTCGATGAGTTTCTGGCACTGCTCAGGTGTTATGAGAGCCCAGGTTGCTCTGATAGTGGCCTTCAACTCTTCTGCGTTTTTGGGTCTGGCATTCTGCATCTTCCTTTTCACAATACCCCACAGATTTTCTATGGGGCTAAGGTCAGGGGAGTTGGCGGGCCAATTTAGAACAGAAATACCATGGTCCGTAAACCAGACACGGGTAGATTTTGCGCTGTGTGCAGGCGCCAAGTCCTGTTGGAACTTGAAATCTCCATCTCCATAGAGCAGGTCAGCAGCAGGAAGCATGAAGTGCTCTAAAACTTGCTGGTAGACGGCTGCGTTGACCCTGGATCTCAGGAAACAGAGTGGACCGACACCAGCAGATGACATGGCACCCCAAACCATTACTGATGGTGGAAACTTTACACTAGACTTCAGGCAACGTGGATCCTGTGCCTCTCCTGTCTTCCTCCAGACTCTGGGACCTCGATTTTCAAAGGAAATGCAAATTTTGCATGGTTGGGTGATGGTTTGGGGTGCCATGTCATCTGCTGGTGTCGGTCCACTCTGTTTCCTGAGATCCAGGGTCAACGCAGCCGTCTACCAGCAAGTTTTAGAGCACTTCATGCTTCCTGCTGCTGACCTGCTCTATGGAGATGGAGATTTCAAGTTCCAACAGGACTTGGCGCCTGCACACAGCGCAAAATCTACCCGTGCCTGGTTTACGGACCATGGTATTTCTGTTCTAAATTGGCCCGCCAACTCCCCTGACCTTAGCCCCATAGAAAATCTGTGGGGTATTGTGAAAAGGAAGATGCAGAATGCCAGACCCAAAAACGCAGAAGAGTTGAAGGCCACTATCAGAGCAACCTGGGCTCTCATAACACCTGAGCAGTGCCAGAAACTCATCGACTCCATGCCACGCCGCATTAACACAGTAATTGAGGCAAAAGGAGCTCCAACCAAGTATTGAGTATTGTACATGCTCATATTTTTCATTTTCATACTTTTCAGTTGGCCAACATTTCTAAAAATCCCTTTTTTGTAGTAGCCTTAAGTAATATTCTAATTTTGTGACACACGGAATTTTGGATTTTCATTTGTTGCCACTTCAAATCATCAAAATTAAATGAAATAAACATTTGAATGCATCAGTCTGTGTGCAATGAATAGATATAATGTACAAGTTACACCTTTTGAATGCAATTACTGAAATAAATCAAGTTTTTCAAAATATACTAATTTACTGGCTTTTACCTGTATATTTATCCAGTCTAATGCATTTTTATTCATAGAGAACATTTAAAGTTGACCCCTTATGAGCGTTAAACCTCAGAAATACCCCCCACAATTAAATCAATGAAAGTATGAAAGCCATAAAAATATAAAGCATGTAAAATAGATGTGTTGATATATTTTTATTTAAAGGTTTTGCACATTTAGACTTGGTACTACATATTGATAAACGTACGCCAGAAGCACATGGACGAGAACTACTGTACACTCTTATGGCAGTTATGGAGTTTCCAATCATTTCTACAACTCTTATATTTTTGTGATAGAGTGATTGGAGCACATACTTGTTGGTCACAAAAAACATTCATGAAATTTGCTTCTTTTATGGATTTATCATGGGTCTACTGAAAATGTGAGGGTCAAAAGTATACATACAGCAATGTTAATATTTGCTTACATGTCCCTTGGCAAGTTTACCTGCAAAAAGGCGCTTTTGGTAGCCATCCACAAGCTTCTGCTTGAATTTTTTGACCACTCCTCTTGACAAAATTGGTGCAGTTCAGCTAAATGTGTTGGTTTTCTGACAGGGACTTGTTTCTTCAGCATTGTCCACACGTTTAAGTCAGGACTTTGGGAAGGCCATTCTAAAACCTTCAATCTAGCCTGATTTAGCCATTCTTTTACCACTTTTGACGTGTGTTTGGGGTCATTGTCCTGTTGGAACACCCAACTGCGCCCAAGACCCAACCTCCGGGCTGATGATTTTACCTCGCCTGAAGAATTTGGAGGTAATCCTCCTTTTTCATTGTCCCATTTACTCTCTGTAAAGCACCAGTTCCATTGGCGGCAAAACAGGCCCAGAGCATAATACTACTACCACCATGCTTGACGGTATGGGTAGTGTTCCTGGGATTAAAGGCCTCACATTTTCACCTTTGTACATTGCAAATATATGTTTGTATGTACATTGTTCAATAAAAAAACAAAAAAAAATATTATTATCATAATTAAACCTTTATATTGAAGATGTTCATTTCTGTGATGAAAAATGTTCCAACAAATATATGAGGGCAGTTTTAGTGAAATAATATTTTCCGGGCACAGTTCATAGACAATATATCCTGAAGGAGTTTACAAAATTTGAGCTAAGGAAAATAAGGACAATATATATGACATACCCATTTCTTCCCAAAATTACAGAAATACAATTTAAAATTATTAATGGAATATATCCTACAAAGGATTTTTTGAAACTTAAATTTAACATGAAGGTTGATGGCTGTTATATCTGTGGAGCTGTATTTGGATTATTTACGGGACCTGTGTGAGCCTATGGCTTTACATTTTGTGACATATATATATTTTGCATTTTATTTTAATTACTTTATTGAGTTTACAACCCCCAAGCGCTGTTTTGTACAGTTTCTGTTCTTGTTTTGATTATTAATATTATTTCTTGATTTTATGTAAATGTTGCATATTATAAATGAAGATTTATAAAATTTAAAAAAATAAAATAAAATAAAAATGCTGGATGTTACGTATCAGATCAGCAAATTAAACAAATCATCAGTAAATCTAAAAAATAAAAAATAAAATCAAAGTAATTTAGATTAGCCTTTTTTATCTGTTTAAATTTAGTATCTTATCCTATTTTTTTTATTAGTTATTGTTATTATTTTTATATTCTATTTGTATTTGCTTAGTTTTCTTTCCTTACATCTTTTGTAAAAGACAGTATTTGCTCAACCTGATATTTGAATTTGTTGAGATTTGTTGAAAGTGCCTTGATTTTTTGTGTACATTGAAAATATAAGTTTGTATGTACATTGTTCAATAAAAAAACAAAAAGCAAAAAATGTTTATTATCAAAATCAAACCTTAATATCAGTGATGATTTGAAGACATGTAGTTCTTTGTTAAGGTTTAAGAAAACATTGAAAAGTGAAATAATTGAAAATGATGAAATATAGCAACGATTACTTTCATCCCATTGATTTTTTTAACGATGTTTCAGGCAATGTAATTTTCAGTGAATGTATAGGATAGGCAAATATAAGCTTTGGCTTCAGCCTATTCCTTTTACGGTCATTCTTTTTCTCTTCTTTTTGTGTGTAAATGTGTATGATTGTTAAATATGTATAATATTATATACATATATATATATATATATATATATATATATATATATATATATGTATGTGTGGGAAAAAAATCACAAGACTACTTCATCTCTACAGGCCTGTTTCATGAGGGGTTCCCTCAATCATCAGGAGAAAATCTCCTGATGATTGAGGGAACCCCTCATGAAACAGGCCTGTAGAGATGAAGTAATCTTGTGATTTTTTTCCCACACATACATACATATATTGCGCTCTACTACGGTATCGAGCACTATTTTTTGGATAACCTTATTAAGACATATATATATATATATATATATATATATATATATATATATATATATATTTTTTTTTTTTTTTTTTTTTTTTTTTCCATTGTATTTTTATTGACATCCAGCATCAGACATTCCTATCCATTACATCATATTCACATAAATCATACATCTATTGTCTGCCCTAAATGTCAAAAATATTTTTGTTTATATCCCATCCATACCACCCACCCACCACCCCCCCCCCCAAAAAGAAAGAAACAACAAAAAAAACAAAGTAATATCTACAAATACATCAATTTAATAAATAGAAAAAAAAGGAAAAAAAAAGAAAAAAGAAGGAAATAATAATACATTAATAATAATAATCATCAGAAATAAAATAAAATATAAACAGATACAAAAAAATATATATAGGGCAGGGCCGACATCCGGGCAACTGAGCTACATACGGGTTCTTCGAGCCATAGCAACCCGACTGGCGTTGAAAACAAACCGTCGCCATTACTCTTTAACCTGTCGACCTGCGCTGATTAAACCCGTCATTCTGCCTCCAAAATGCCAAAAAACTGTGTTGTTTTTGGTTGTGCAAACCACAAAGTGGAAACAGGGAAAACAAAGGTCGTATTTGGTTCTGCCAAAGCGTGCTAAAAGCCCACAGAGACGAGACAAATGGCTCGCAGCTTTACACCGGGAAAACGAGGACGGTTCTCACTGGAGTCCCCCAAAATCCCGGGTCGTGTGTTCGGATCACTTTGTTTCTGGTAAATATAAGGAACAAAAATCCACCTTCTTAACCACAACTTGGCTATACCTTCCATGCTAATGTTGAACCCGTTGAATTTTTACTGAATAACGTTCGACAGCTGAAGTTGTTGTTGTTGCACAACAATAACATACGGTATAAAGGCTATTTTCGAAAACCGGTTTCATTTAAATGTGCACTTAACGGTTGGGTTTTTAAAAACCAATAAACCCTAACAACAACAATTTTTAGGTGATTTATTCGTTATATAACAACCGAAGCTAACAACCGACCTGGTGCACTTGTGAGGTAGACATAAAGATTTCCAAATTCCAAATTTCCATTGTGTAGGATTATCAGTCCACGCATCTGCTGGAAGGCGGTAAGGGCAGTCGTTTAATCCAACTACAGAACATTTTAACTCGTATCTTAACCGAGCCTCACTGGAAAGACTATTTACATAATCATACGCCATTTAGAACAGTTTAAAATGCCGTGAAACCTCGTTAAATGCCTTTTCTGTCAATGCTGTGTTCGCTGTGAGCTGGTTTGTTTTCAACGAATTCAATATGGCGACCGGTTGCTAGGGGATTGGCAGGCGGAAGTGACGTAGGTCCGCCCTCGCCTATATATAATATGTATAATCTGTACTGTTAAACTGGTCACACAAAATGGTTGATGGTTGATTATATGACCGAAATAAACGTATTTCATTAATTCATTCAATATTGAAGATGTTCATTTCTGTGATGAAAAATGTTCCAACACATACATGAGTGCGGTTTATAAAAGGTTCATAAAATTCAAAAAATAAATAAAATAAAAATGCTGGATGTTACGTATCTAATCAGCAAATTAAACAAATCATCGGTAAATCGAAAAAAAAAAAAGAAAAGTTGTAAATGTCAAAATATTTTTGTTTATATCCCATCCAAACGAGCCTCCCCCCCGCAAAAAAGAAAGAAACAACAAAAAAAACCAAAGTAATATCTACAAATACATAAATTAAATAAACAGAAAAAAAAGGAAGGAAATAATAACACATTAATAATAATAATAATCAGAAATAAAATAAAATATAAACAGATACAAAAATATATATATATATATAATATGTATAATCTGGTATAAACTGGTCACACAAAATGGTTGATGGTTGATTATATGACCGAAATAAATTTATTTCATTCATTCATTCAATATTGAATATGTTAATTTCTGTGAAGAAAAATGTTCCAACACATATATGAGGGCAGTTTATAAAATTCAAAAAATAAATAAAATAAAAATGCTGGATGTTACGTATCTAATCAGCAAATTAAACAAATCATCAGTAAATCGAAAAAAAAAGAAGAAAAGTTGTAAATGTCAAAATATTTTTGTTTATATCCCATCCATACCAGCCTCCCCCCCGCAAAAAAGAAAGAAACAACAAAAAAAACCAAAGTAATATCTACAAATACATAAATTAAATAAACAGAAAAAAAAGAAAAAAAAGGAAGGAAATAATAACACATTAATGATAATAATAATCAGAAATAAAATAAAATATAGACAGATACAAAAATATATATATATATATATAATATGTATAATCTGGTATAAACTGGTCACACAAAATGGTTGATGGTTGATTATATGACCGAAATAAATTTATTTCATTCATTCATTCAATATTGAATATGTTAATTTCTGTGAAGAAAAATGTTCCTGTGCGGTTTATAAAAGGTTTATAAAATTCAAAAAAATAAATAAATAAAAATGCTGTATGTTACGTATCTAATCAGCAAATTAAACAAATCATCGGTAAATCGAAAAAAAAAAAAGAAAAGTTGTCAAAATGACATTTCCGCCGCTTTCGTGGTTGCCGACGTCACTTCCGCCAGACAACAAACATGGCGGTGTCCGGCTCGTCATGTTTGTTATCTGCCCCAAACGAAGCCGTTAAGATGGAGATAGAGTCCGGCGACAACGCAGCCGTTAAACCGGACGACTTGCCTGTGAAACGGGATCCGGTCGTCTCGCTGTTGTCCCCGGTAATCGGGTCGCAGCCGCTCGTTTGGTCGCAGGACCACCGGCTGTCTGTGTGTACGTCCTCCTCCTTGGTGCTACTGGAACTGATATGTGACGTCACCAGCAGCAAGCAGGAGCTCGTCCTGCACAGAACTTCTATTCTGATGCCCGCTGATGCGCACAAGATTCGGGTAATAATGCTCTAAAGTTGCAAACTCTCAGACAACTGGAACAAGCTAAGTTTGAATTTCTGGCAATCAGAATGCAGTCGTGGTCAAAAGTGTACATACACTTGTAAAGAACATCATGTCATGGCTGTCTTCAGTTTACAATCATTTCTACAACTCTTATTTTTTTGTGATGTAGTGATTGGAGCACATACTTGTTGGTCACAAAAAAACATTCATGAAGTTTGCTTCTTTTATGAATTTATTATGGGTCTACTGAAAATCTACTGGGTCAAAAGCAGGCCCGGCCCTAACCAATCTGGCGCCCAAGGCAAGATTTTAGGTGGCGCCCCCCCACATCGGCAGTGAAGTGTATATACTCACAAGAAACCGAATAGCTTTGTCTTTGACCTTTTTTTTACTTAAAGAAAGCAAATTAACAATCAGAATAGTTAACAAGATAAAAAAAATATGAATAAATAAATGAATGCAAAAAATAAAAAATGAATATATGAAATACAATATTTTTTACATACATATTGCTTAATTTGCATTAATGATGTGCACTTTAACAACTAGGCTTACAACTATACCTAATATATAAAGGGGTGGAAAAGTGACTATTACCTGCAGGGCAAACATTAGCTAACCAGAAGGCAATAACAATGTAAACAAAAAACACCTGCTTAAAAGATCTAATACAAATGTCCCTGAGGAATGTAAGGTGGGAGTACTGTAATTACCTAACGTTACATTATTATTTTCCATAACAAGTTAGCCCCCTCCACAATATTAACCCGACGTTAAAACAGAACTAGCTATTTATTGATTAGCAATTGCCGAATCATGTAACATTAGCTTAATGCTAAAAAGCCAGGTTACTATCACATTCTGTAACAGACAAATAATTTCATGTAGGCTAACGTTACCTACCTGCTACCTCTTGTCTTTTTCTCGTTTCTCCTCCTCTTCTTTTCTCTTTTTTCTTCCCTGGGCACCTGACAGTTTTGGCCGTTTTGACATCTTGTGTTGATTTTTTGATGTGGTGACGTCCAAAAAGAGTCATGATACGGGAAGGGAGGGGCGGGGGAATTTGTGGCACTGGCGTGGCGCCCCCTGATGGACGGTGCCCTTAGCATTTGCCTATACGGCCTATGCCACGGGCCGGCCCTGGTCAAAAGTATACATACAGCAATGTTAATATTTGCTTACATGTCCCTTGGCAAGTTTACCTGCAATAAGGTGCTTTTGGTAGCTTCTGCTGGAATTTTTGACCACTCCTCTTGACAAAATTGGTGCAGTTCAGCTAAATGTGTTGGTTTTCTGACACGGACTTGTTTCTTCAGCATTGTCCACACGTTTAGGTCAGGACTTTGGGAAGACCATTCTAAAACCTTCATTCTAGCCTGATTTAGCCATTCCTTTACCACTTTTGACGTCTGTTTAGGGTAGGGGTGTAACGGTACACAATAATTTCGGTTCTGTACGTACCTCGGTTTAGAGGTCACAGTTCGGTTCATATTCGGTACAGTAAGAAATCAACAAAACATACATTTTCTGGTTATTTATTTACCACATTTGTAAACAATGGCAAAACATACATATACACACAGGGTCCATTGCCAGGGTTAATGTGGTCAACATATATAAAATAAAAACTAAATAAGATAAGGCTCTTAACCAAACCTTTTTACATATAAAGTGCTTTTTTTGATTGATTGATTGAGACTTTTATTAGTAGATTGCACAGTACAGTACATATTCCCTACAATTGACCACTAAATGGTAACACCCCAATAAGTTTTTCAACTTGTTTAAGTCGGGGTCCACATTAATCAACATTAAACTGCCTCAAGTTGTTGCTCAGATTAAATAAAATGACAAAACTTTTCTTCTACATATAAAAAGTGCAACATTAAACAGTTTCAAGTCAACTCGGCCTCAGATTAACTTTTCTTCCCCCCAGCCTGGCTAACTTGGCAGTAAGAGGATATATGGGCTCATTGTTCTTCCACCATAGAAGTGGGTCAAAATCTAGTTTTTAATCAATCAATCAATCAATCAATCAATCAATGTTTATTTATGTAGCCCTAAATCACAAGTGTCTCAAAGGGCTGCACAAGCCACAACGACATCCTCGGTACAGAGCCCACATAAGGGCAAGGAAAAACTCGCCCCAGTGGGACGTCGATGTGAATGACTATGAGAAACCTTGGAGAGGACCGCATATGACCCTGTTGACCCTGGATCTCAGGAAACAGAGTGGACCGACACCAGCAGATGACATGGCACCCCAAACCATCACTGATGGTGGAAACTTTACACTAGACTGCAGGCAACGTGGATCCTGTGCCTCTCCGGTCTTCCTCCAGACTCTGGGACCTCGATTTCCAAAGGAAATGCAAAATTTGCATGGTTGGGTGATGGTTTGGGGTGCCATGTCATCTGCTGGTGCCGGTCCACTCTGTTTCCTGAGATCCAGGGTCAACGCAGCCGTCTACCAGCAAGTTTTAGAGCACTTCATGCTTCCTGCTGCTGACCTGCTCTATGAAGATGGAGATTTCAAGTTCCAACAGGACTTGGCGCCTGCACACAGCGCAAAATCTACCCGTGCCTGGTTTACGGACCATGGTATTTCTGTTCTAAATTGGCCCGCCAACTCCCCTGACCTTAGCCCCATAGAAAATCTGTGGGGTATTGTGAAAAGGATGATGCAGAATGCCAGACCCAAAAACGCAGAAGAGTTGAAGGCCACTATCAGAGCAACCTGGGCTCTCATAACACCTGAGCAGTGCCAGAAACTCATCGACTCCATGCCACGCCGCATTAACGCAGTAATTGAGGCAAAAGGAGCTCCAACCAAGTATTGAGTATTGTACATGCTCATATTTTTCATTTTCATACTTTTCAGTTGGCCAACATTTCTAAAAATCCCTTTTTTGTATTAGCCTCAAGTAATATTCTAATTTTGTGACACACGGAATTTTGGATTTTCATTTGTTGCCACTTCAAATCATCAAAATTAAATGAAATAAACATTTGAATGCATCAGTCTGTGTGCAATGAATAAATATAATGTACAAGTTACACCTTTTGAATGCAATTACTGAAATAAATCAAGTTTTTCAAAATATTCTAATTTACTGGCTTTTACCTGTAAGTGCACAGGAAGCCAGTGCAGGTGAGCCAGTATAGGCGTAATATGATCAAACTTTCTTGTTCTTGTCAAAAGTCTAGCAGCCGCATTTTGTACCAACTGTAATCTTTTAATGCTAGACATAGGGAGACCCCAAAATAATACGTTACAGTAGTCGAGACGAGACGTAACGAACGCATGAATAATGATCTCAGCGTCGCTAGTGGATAAAATAGAACGAATTTTAGCGATATTACGGAGATGAAAGAAGGCCGTTTTAGTAACACTCTTAATGTGTGACTCAAACGAGAGAGTTGGGTCGAAGATAATACCCAGATTCTTTACTGATTCGCCTCGTGTAATTGTTTGGTTGTCAAATGTTAAGGTGATATTTTTAAATAAATGTCGGTGTTTAGCAGGACCGATAATCAGCATTTCCGTTTTCTTGGCGTTGAGTTGCAAGAAGTTAGCGGACATCCATTGTTTAATTTCATTAAGACACGCCTCCAGCTGACTACAATCCGGCGTGTTGGTCAGCTTTAGGGGCATGTAGAGTTGGCTGTCATCAGCATAACAATGAAAGCTAACACCGTATTTGCGTATGATGTCGCCTAGCGGCAGCATGTATATACTAAAGAGTGCAGGGCCAAGAACCGAACCCTGAGGAACTCCGCACGTTACCTTAACATAGTCCGAGGTCACATTATTATGGGAGACGCACTGCATCCTGTCAGTAAGATAAGAGTTAAACCACGACAAAGCTAAGTCTGACATACCAATACGTGTTTTGATACGCTCTAATAAAATATTACGATCGACGGTATCGAAAGCAGCGCTAAGATCAAGAAGCAGCAACATAGATGACGCATCAGAATCCATCGTTAGCAGTAGATCATTTTGGTGTACCGTATTTTCCGCACCATAAGGCGCCCTGGGTTATAAGCCGCGCCTTCAATGAACGGCATATTTCAAAACTTTGTCCACCTATAAGCCGCCCCGTGTTGTAAGCCGCATCTAACTGCGCTAAAGGAATGTCAAAAAAACAGTCAGATAGGTCAGTCAAACTTTAATAATATATTAAAACCAGCGTGATGTGGGCGCGCATGGAATCGTATATCAACATGGACAGAGCTGCGTGAAAAAAGTCACCCGGCCTCTTCGCGTAAACTTAAACTTACCTTAACCACTCGCTCATCTTTTCTTCATCCATCCCTTCGAGTTAGCTTTTATGATGACGCCGGCTGGAAAGGTCTCTTTTGGCAAGGTCTTCCTTTTGAATATCACCATGGGTGGAAGTTTCTGGCCATTAGCATGGCAAGCTAGAACCACAGTGAAGGATGACTTCTCATTCCCTGTGGTGCGAATATTCACCGTACGTGCTCCCGTTGTATCCACAGTGCGGTTCACAGGAATATCAGTTGCTGTGAAATAGTAATCCGTGTGCGGATGGAGAGATTGCGTCTTTTCATGAACCGGATCCCTGTCGCTTAGTAGGAGCCATTTTGTGGTCTTTACAGATGTAAACACACAAAGGAAATGAAACGTACGGTAATATCCGCGCGCTTTTTCTTCTTCTACGCGGGCGGGTGGTTGCTTACAGTAGAAGAAGAAGCGCTTCCTGTTCTATGGGGGCGGGTGCTTACCTTGGCGGTTGCTTGCGTAGAAGAAGAAGCGCTTCCTGTTCTACCGGGAAAAAAGATGGCGGCTGTTTACCGAAGTTGCGAGACCGAAACTTTATGAAAATGAATCTTAATATTAATCCATATATAAAGCGCACCGGGTTATAAGGCGCACTGTCAGCTTTTGAGAAAATGTGTGGTTTTTAGGTGCGCCTTATAGTGCGGAAAATACGGTAGCTTTAATTTCCTTTTTAATATGATTTTTTTTCCTTGTCACATTTGCAGGTGGGGCCAGAAAAAAAGCAGGATAAGGCCATCCAGTACTTTACCTCACACCCAGACCCCAGCTTAAGGCAAGTTTTTCATCTGGACAGAGTGATAGATCCCTTGGGAGTCGCGCCCAAAGGAGTTAAATACGCCAGTTGGTCTCCATTGGGCTGTGACTCCAGTGAACGCTGCCTGCTCGCCTGCCTAACTCTCGACCACAGACTCATCATCCATCACAGCCGCAAGCCTTTCACCTGGACCTCGCTAGTGGACCTCACCCAGACATACGGCGACATGCTCGAGGAGCGAGGCTACGCCAAAAAAGACGACCAGCCGCCTCAGAAAAACCTGCAGGACTTCGAGGAGCTGCAGCGCCGTTTCCAGATGCAGACTCCCGTGAGGATGAAGTGGTCGGGCATTTACAAGATGAAACAGGTGCAGGCTGACAACGCCTGCCTGGACGTGGAGATGGTCCTCCTCGCCGTTTTGATGGAAAACGGCGACCTTGTTTTGTGGAAGTTTGTGTTGCCGTTCGAGAGCGGGGCCGACGTGGTGTTTTTCGACGTCATCGAGTCGGGGGTGAGCAGACCCAGCGATCTGGCGTGGTGGGAGTACGAAAACGCGGACAGACGGATGAGCGGGTTGATCGTCGGCAGCGAGCTGGGCACCGTTAAGATCATGCCGGTCAGCATGGCGGGGGTTAAGGGCTACTTCACCCTGCGTCACCCCGTCATCCTCTGGAAGGAGTGTGACCACATCGCCGCGGAAAGCATCACATGCGTGCCTTTGGTCCACCCCGTTCAGAAGTTGAGCTGCAGCCTCATCGTGGCCGCTCGCGGCTGCTACATCTACTGGTGTTTGCTCATGGTTTCCCCTAGCGGACTAAACGTGTACAACTCTCACGTGTTGGGCCTCCACTCGCTTCCGGTCGCCTCGCTCGCCGTCACCAAGCAGGGGGTCGTGTACGCATGCTACATGGACGGCTGGGTGAAAAAGCTGACGCCAAAATTTACAGAAAAAAGTCTGTTTTTCGACCGAGAGGACATGCTGGGCCCTGAGTTTTTAGGTGAGAGGCGAATGCATGGTATCGCAGTGAGCAGCAACGGAGCGTACGTCGCACTGGCCAGCACGCAAGGTCTGGTGGACATGTTTCACCCCATTGATAGGAATTACCAGGTGCACTTTATTGCCTTGAAATCGCCGGAAACGGCAGCGGGACTTCTGTTAAAATCCCCCTCGCAGAACCTGCACCAGCAGGCCGACCTGCTGGATCTCCTGAGGTGGACCATCCTAAAAGACAAAAGAATCCCAGAGGCGTTGCAGCAAGAGCTAGAACAGAAGATCCAGGACGTGGACTCTCCCTATTTGTGGCGCTTGAAGCTGTTTTTGGTCCGCGTGACGTACCAGTCACTTCAGACGCCGCTGACGGATCACCACTGGAAGCCGCCCGGCGAGGCCGGCAAGGCGCCCGTGCTCGACGACGAGGAAGAGGACGAGGAGGATGAGTTGGAAAACGAGCGCGGGGAGGCCGGTGCCGTCAAAGCGGCGCCGCCGGAGAATCCAGAGGAGCGGATGGAGAAGGCGAAGGCATTGATAGATTCAGTGGAGACCCAGCTGGTCAACAAGAACATGAAGAAACTGCTCGGTGCGGTTTACCTTAACACGCGGATCACAGAGAACACCTGCGTCCCCACGTTGGGCCTGGCCGACCACCTCTCGAAAGATACCAGCGACAAGGACGTGGAGGTAACATCTTTTCTAGTCACATACCATATTTTCCGCACCATAAGGCGCCCTGGGTTATAAGCCGCGCCTTCAATGAACGGCAAATTTCAAAACTTTGTCCACCTATAAGCCGCCCCGTGTTGTAAGCCGCATCTAACTGCGCTAAAGGAATGTCAAAAAAACAGTCAGATAGGTCAGTCAAACTTTAATAATATATTAAAAACCAGCGTGATGTGGGCGCGCATGGAGTCGTATATCAACATGGACGGAGCTGCGTGAAAAAAGCCACCCGGCCTCTTCGCGTAAACTTACCTTAACCACTCGCTCATCTTTTCTTCATCCATCCATCCCTTCGAGTTAGCTTTTATGATGACGCCGGCTGGAAAGGTCTCTTTTGGCAAGGTCTTCCTTTTGAATATCACCATGGGTGGAAGTTTCTGGCCATTAGCATGGCAAGCTAGAACCACAGTGAAGGATGACTTCTCATTCCCTGTGGTGAGAATATTCACCGTACGTGCTCCCGTTGTATCCACAGTGCGGTTCACAGGAATATCAAAAGTCAGTGGAACCTCGTCCATGTTGATAATGTTCTCTGGCCGGATCTTTTTTTCAGCTATCTTGTTTTTACAATATGCACGGAAAGTAGCCAGCTTTTCTTGAAAGTCTTTAGGCAGTTGCTGTGAAATAGTAGTCCGTGTGTGGATGGAGAGATTGCGTCTTTTCATGAACCGGAAACCTGTCGCTTAGTAGGAGCCATTTTGTGGTCTTTACAGATGTAAACACACAAAGGAAATGAAACGTAATATCCGCGCGCTTCTTCTTCTTCTACGCGGGCGGGTGGTTGCTTACAGTAGAAGAAGAAGCGCTTCCTGTTCTATGGGGGCGGGTGCTTACCTTGGCGGTTGCTTGCGTAGAAGAAGAAGCACTTCCTCTTCTACGGGGAAAAAAGATGGCGGCTGTTTACCGTAGTTGCGAGACCGAAACTTCATGAAAATGAATCTTAATATTAATCCATATATAAAGCGCACCGGGTTATAAGCCGCACTGTCAGCTTTTGAGTAAATTTGTGGTTTTTAGGTGCGGCTAATAGTGCGGAAAATACGGTACTTCAGATTCTTTTTAAAAAGCTCTGATTTTGTTGCTCACAAAAAACATTCATGAAGTTTGCTTCTTTTATGAATTTATTATGGCTCTACTGAAAATGTGAGGGTCAAAAGTATACATACAGCAATGTTAATATTTGCTTACATGTCCCCTTGGCAAGTTTACCTGCAATAAGGCGCTTTTGGTAGCCATCCACAAGCTTCTGCTTTTGGTAGCCACAATACTGTCAGGTTCAAACACTGATGACATCTATTAATCAGACAAGAAGCAAGGAATCAATCAGAGACAGAGTTCAATTTAGCTCATGAGGAGAACGCATGGAGCCGGACCCTTAGTCACAGTCTCGCCCTACGCTCTAAGGTCCAGCTCTTGCGTCTCTCTTTTTATTCAGGAGTTCCACAGTCAACAATACTAAGGCTGCGTCTAAAAGGAGTGGTCACATATTTTATGCAAAGCAGGTCCAGGACGCGCGATACGTGACGGAATGTTCTGGGGGCCTTGTGCTTTCGCCCCGTCACCGCTTCGTCTGCGTGTTGGAATCTTATCTTGTTGAGGTCCTTGAAGTCTCTGCCTCGTCCGCGTGCCGTCATCCCATATTCGCTGAAGTCGGTTGAAGTCCTTGGCTGTTGGCGGGCTCAAACAAAGATAACATCTACAGCTGAGGCCACCCCTCAGACAAGAAGTATTTGTCCTTGCTCACATTAGAAAAAGTCCAACTTGAGCACAATAGCTAAATAACTAAAGCAACGTACTTTAAGCATACTAAAGTTAGTGTGATAATATATACATAATTATTCTAACAAATACCCAGCAATATGTTTGGGGGAGAAAAAATTAGGCCTTTAATCCCAGGAACACCAAGGCTACCGTCAAGAATGGTGGTGGTAGTATTATGCTCTGGGCCTGATTTTCTGGTGCTTTACAAAGAGTAAATGGGACAATGAAACAAAATGACAGTTGTCAGATGTTAGTATGTTATACCTCAATCAAACATGGTGGCAATGTTACAATATACTGCAGTAGTCAACAGTAGGGAGGCAGTACTTGGTATAATAACGCACTGGACAATTAGCCTTTTATAAAAAAAAATATATATATATATATATATTAATTGAGATCGGACAAAATGAAAAAATATATTTTTTTTGCCATATCGCCTAGCCCTAATTTCATCTTAACATTTATTAATGTTTAATTTATATACTTAAATGACAGCTGCACAGATTTCTTGGTGTGTTAGGATACAAAACTGAAATACTTTTTTCAAACAAGATCAAAAACATTTATTGAGAACGGGCATATGTAGCATTATTAGGGGTGTAACGGTACACAAAAATTTCGGTTCGGTACGTACCTCGGTTTAGAGGTCACGGTTCGGTTCATTTTCGGTACAGTAAGAAAACAACAAAATATACATTATTGGGTTATTTATTTACCAAATTTGCAGAATCTTCCACCAAAAATATTTTTCTTAGTGTAATATTTGATGTGAAGTAATGGGAACCTTGGATAGGTCAATAATTCATAACAACATTGATTTTGATTCAATATTATGTTTCGAGCAATGACAGTTTGAAAGAAAAAAAAACAGCTTTGTTTTATTAGTCAACATTGCAACTTTTTCTAAATTACATTTAACCTTTTTTATTTCACTTTTGTTATGTTTTTGATTATTTTAATAGCATTTTTAGAATGTGCCGTGGGCCTTTAAAACATTAGCTGTGGGCCGCAAATATCCTCCGGGGCACACTTTTGACACCCCTGCTATAGATAATAAAAAATTAAATGTGATAAATCTATGGATAAAAAGCAGAGTCTGACGACGCATGCGCGTTTACCATAATTCTCTCTCTCTCTCTGTCTCTGCCCCTCCCTCACCAATGCTGCTGTTTGTTTTGTTTTTAACCCCTTCTTAACCCTGAACGCACATTGAAAATACACGCAACCCTAACTCAAAATGCCGGACATTTGAGGCATTTAAGAAACTCCGCCCTGACAGCTCCGCAAAAGAGGACATGTCCGGTGAAAAGAGGACGTATGGTCAGTCTATCCTAGCCCGTTAGCTGCTAGCATGCCGTGTGTTGTGCCTCGGTGTGCATTGTTTACACAACGTGCGTTACGCTACTTAATATGTCCGTGTGGAAACTCGTTCGGTACACCTCCGAACCGAACCGACACCCCCGTACCAAAACGGTTCAGTATAAATACACGTACCGTTACAGCCCTAGATAATATACTGTAATATTTGTTGCAATATTGGATACGATTAAAGTTTAAAATGCAGGCAATTTCAAGCAGTACATTTTTCTGTGAAAATGAAAAAAAAAAATTATATTTAGTGAGAAAATATTAAGTACTTTATTGACACATTTCCAGGTGTTTGCGGGCCAGATCTTGAGTTTGACACCTGTGATCTAATGTTTGCGTTTGCATTAATGATGTATAAATACAAGGGAAAAAAAGCCAGTCAACAAATATTCCAAAGGCTGCAGTTGGATGAATTTATTTTACTGCTCATATTTGTCCCTTTTTAGCTGATTTCCATTTGGCTTGATTAAAAAAAAAAATGGTGTTGTTTAAATAAACCTTTGGCCTAGGGCTTGGCGATATATCGATATAAGCGATATATCGCGGGTTTGTCTCTGTGCGATATAGAAAATGACTATATGGTGATATTGGAGTATACGTTCTCACGCAGTTGCTTTTTGCTGCTGGCATTACACGACAGGCTCTCCTCGCTCTTTCCTGTCTCTCCTTCTCACAGACAACAAGCGCACCTTCTTACATACGTCACATACTGTCACGTCATATGTCACATACCGTATTTTTCGGAGTATAAGTCGCACCGGAGTATAAGTCGCACCTGCCGAAAATGCATAATAAAAAAGGAAAAAAACATATATAATTCGCACTGGAGGAAAAAAAACTGCGACTTATAGTCCGAAAAATACGGTACGTATACGCCCTCGCGGAGCAGAGAGGTAGCGGCATGGGTAACGTTAGCTGAGGTGCGAGTGGTAATACGAGAGAAAGAAAGTGCGAATCTGGTAACAAATGAAGGAAGAATTAATTCCCAAGAAAAACAGCAGGGGGTCCATCGTCTGGCGGTGGTTTGGCTTCAAGTGGGAATATGTCGAACAGACAACCGTAATTTGTCAAGTGTGGGGCAAAAGCGTTTCTACAAAAAGTAGCATTACTGCTAATATGTAGCATCATTTGAAAAGTCACCTGCTAGAGAATGAAGAGTGCTTACTCCGCATGTCAACATCTCCGTTCGGTGCCACACACCCACACCATCAAAATGCAGAGGCAAACATTTCCAGATCAACACCGTATGAAAAAAATAGTCAACAACAGAAGGAGATAACCTTCGCAGGAACCTACCACATAGCGAAGGACGAACACTATTTGATTTCCTATTATGCAGCTCATTTTTATTTGACACTTATTCAAATATCTTGTGTGACATCATGTTTTTAAACTATTGTAGTGGCGTTCTGTAAAAAAAGTGCACTTTAATTTGGTGTTGTTTTGATAAGTCATCTTAGTGACATCATGCACAAAAGTGCACTCATAGCTTGTTTTAAAATGTCTCTGACAATCTTGCACTTTCTGTTTTGGAAATGACATGAATGTTTGTGCCACTGCTTAATAACTGTTTAATAAATACACTTTTGCTAAATTGACTTAGTTGTGATTAGGGATGTCCCAATCCGATATTTGGATCGGATCGGCCGCCGATATTTGCAAAAAAATGCGTATCGGCAAGGCATGGGAAAATGCCGCTCCAGATCCAGTTAAAAAAAACTCCGCTCCGTGTTTTCCAACGCACCGATTTAAATAATACATTCCACTTTTCTGCTGCTCCCTATAATTTCCATTCCGCATTTTCCAGCACACCTTCAACACATCCACAGGTCTGTGGATTCTAACGCAGTTGCTTTTAGCTGCTGGCATTACACGACAGGCTCTTCTCACTCTTTTCTGTGTCTCCCTCTCACAGACAGCAAGCGCACCTTCTTACACACGTCACATACTGTCATGTCATACGTCACATACGTATTAACCCATCCCCGAGCAGAGAGGTAGCAGCATGGCTAACGTTAGCTGTGATGCTAGCGCACCCGTGTGACCAACGTTCTCTCTAAGGTGCGCGCTTGTGCAATTGCGTACTGCTCAAACGTCCTCTGCGCATAGCAATTATATGCCACGCACAGAATCTAATAAAAAAATAAGCGCATAACAATTTTCGACACACCGACACGACAGAGAAAACAGTTTTCGTCATCATTGTTCGAATATTGTGACGTCTGTCGAGACGCTTATCTCCATTCGGTGCCACACGTCCACACCATCAAAATGCTGAGGCAAAAATTTCCAGATCAACACCGTATGAAAAAATGTGTGATTTTTTTAGTTGTGATTTCCTTCTCTGCATGAAAGTTTAAAAGTAGCATATATTAACGCAGTATGAAGAAGAATGTTTTAATGTAGACATGCAAGCCTTGAAAGAAAATTTTGAAAATCAAGACTACATTTCCTGCAAATGGGTGCATTTCTCACCCTATATTTTAACTTTAGATTTATTCTCATATCAAACTCTTTTGGCTGTCTTTTTGACACTTACATCCGGCGCCCCCCTCCACACCCTGGATTATAAATAATGTAAATAATTCAATGTGATTATCTTGTGTGATGACTGTATTATGATGATAGTATATATCTGATAGTATATATCTGTATCATCAATCAATTTAAGTGGACCCCGACTTAAACAAGTTGAAAAACTTATTGGGGTGTTACCATTTAGTGGTCAATTGTACGGAATATGTACCGTATTTTCCGCACCATAAGCCGCCCTGGGTTATAAGCCGCGCCTTCAATGAACGGCATATTTCAAAACTTTGTCCACCTATAAGCCGCCCCGTGTTATAAGCCGCATCTAACTGCGCTAAAGGGAATGTCAAAAAAACAGTCAGATAGGTCAGTCAAACTTTAATAATATATTAAAATCCACCCGGAATGACGGCGAGTGTTGTATTTGTGTGCTTCACTTGTTTTTTGACACCATCTGTGATGTGGGCGCGCATGGAGTCGTATATCAACATGGACGGAGCTGCGTGAAAAAAAGCCACCCGGCCTCTTCGCGTAAACTTCCCTTAACCACTCGCTCATCTTTTCTTCATCCATCCATCCCTTCGAGCTTTTATGATGACGCCGGCTGGAAAGGTCTCTTTTGGCAAGGTCTTCCTTTTGAATATCTCCATGGGTGGAAGTTTCTGGCCATTAGCATGGCAAGTTAGAACCACAGTGAAGGACGACTTCTCATTCCCTGTGGTGCGAATATTCACCGTACGTGCTCCCGTTGTATCCACAGTGCGGTTCACAGGAATATCAAAAGTCAGTGGAACCTCGTCCATGTTGATAATGTTCTCTGGCCGGATCTTTTTTTCAGCTATCTTGTTTTTACAATATGCACGGAAAGTAGCCAGCTTTTCTTCAAAGTCTTTAGGCAGTTGCTGTGAAATAGTAGTCCGTATGCGGATGGAGAGATTGCGTCTTTTCATGAACCGGAAACACCAAGAAGCACCACCTTTAAAATCATCCAGGTGAAGTTCGCTTGCTAGCGCTGTTGCCTTCATTCGAATAGTGATGGTGCTGACACTTCTGCTTGCTGCTCTCTGCTCAACAACCCACTGTTCGAGTTTGTCCTCCAACAGTTGCCATCTTGCTTTGTTCCCTCGGAAACTCTGTTTTGTCTTCTTTACCTGGCGCAGGTCATCTTCTTGCTTCCTCCACCTACGCACCATTGATTCATTTATGTTATATTCTCTTGCTGCTGCTCTATTTCCGTGTTCTTCGGCATGACTTATTGCCTTAAGTTTAAATTCTGCGTTATACGCGTGTCGTTTAGTAGGAGCCATTTTGTGGTCTTTACAGATGTAAACACACAAAGGAAATGAAACGTAATACCCGCGCTTCTTCTTCTACGGGGGCGGGTGGTTGCTTACCGTAGAAGAAGAAGCGCTTCCTCTTCTACGGGGGCGGGTGCTTACCTTGGCAGTTGCTTACCATAGAAGAAGAAGCGCTTCCTCTTCTACGGGGAAAAAAGATGGCGGCTGTTTACCGTAGTTGCGAGACCGAAACTTTATGAAAATTTATATTTATATTAATCCATATATAAGGCGCACCGGGTTATAAGCCGCACTGTCAGCTTTTGTGAAAATTTGTGGTTTTTAGGCGCGGCTTATAGTGCGGAAAATACGGTACTTCACTGTGCAACCTACTAATAAAAGTCTCAATCAATCAATCAAAACACATAGAATCATCATACTGCTGTGATTATATGCATCAAGTGTTCATTCAAGGCTGAGGCAAAATATCGAGATATATATCGTGTATCGCAATATGGCCTTAAAATATCGCAATATTAAAAAAAGGCCATTTCGCCCAGCCCTTGTTTCAATGATGCCATTTCTGTTTGTCATGTATAATTTTGTCTATTTTGTGTTTATTCCTTGAATAAACAGGTCAGTTTCTTGTTACCAACCATTGTGTATTATTCAAACTCCCCTAATTCAGCTGGCTAGTTGTTATCAAGAGTACTAAAACCCCTTTCAACATGATTCTGACAACTAAGTAGGCTAAATAACTTTAAACTTTAATACATGCTCGGATAGGCCAGTATCGGTCAGTATCGGTATCGGATCGGAAGTGCAAAAACCTGGATCGGGACATCCCTAGTATGAAGTAGAATGTTTCAAAGTAGACACATAGAATCATCATACTGCTGTGATTATACAGGTAAAAGCCAGTAAATTAGAATATTTTGAAAAACTTGATTTATTTCAGTAATTGCATTCAAAAGGTGTAACTTGTACATTATATTTATTCATTGCACACAGACTGATGCATTCAAATGTTTATTTCATTTAATTTTGATGATTTGAAGTGGCAACAAATGAAAATCCCAAATTCCGTGTGTCACAAAATTAGAATATTACTTAAGGCTAATACAAAAAAGGGATTTTTAGAAATGTTGGCCAACTGAAAAGTATGAAAATGAAAAATATGAGCATGTACAATACTCAATACTTGGTTGGAGCTCCTTTTGCCTCAATTACTGCGTTAATGCGGCGTGGAGTCGATGAGTTTCTGGCACTGCTCAGGTGTTATGAGAGCCCAGGTTGCTCTGATAGTGGCCTTCAACTCTTCTGCGTTTTTGGGTCTGGCATTCTGCATCTTCCTTTTCACAATACCCCACAGATTTTCTATGGGGCTAAGGTCAGGGGAGTTGGCGGGCCAATTTAGAACAGAAATACCATGGTCCGTAAACCAGGCACGGGTAGATTTTGCGCTGTGTGCAGGCGCCAAGTCCTGTTGGAACTTGAAATCTCCATCTCCATAGAGCAGGTCAGCAGTAGGAAGCATGAAGTGCTCTAAAACTTGCTGGTAGACGTCTGCGTTGACCCTGGATCTCAGGAAACAGAGTGGACCGACACCAGCAGATGACATGGCACACGGAATTTTGGATTTTCATTAGTTGCCACTTCAAATCATCAAAATTAAATGAAATAAACATTTGAATGCATCAGTCTGTGTGCAATGAATAAATATAATGTACAAGTTACACCTTTTGAATGCAATTACTGAAATAAATCAAGTTTTTCAAAATATTCTAATTTACTGGCTTTTACCTGTATGCATCAAGTGTTCATTCAAGGCTAAGGCAAAATATGGAGATACATATCGTGTATCGCGATATGGCCTAAAAATATCGAAATATTAAAAAAAGGCCATATCGCCCAGCCCTACTTTGGCCTAACGCAGGTTGAAAGTAAGATGAACCTCACTTCCACTTGTGTTCACTTAGGTCCTGATCGGACACATCAAGAAAAAGATGCACAAGCAGACGTTCCAGGAGCACTGCTGCTTGTGTCAGGACGTGCTGCCTTTCACGGACCACAGACAAGCCGTATGCGGAAATGGCCACATTTGGCTCAGGTACACAGATGAAGTCTTTATTTACCTTCACGGAGCTGCAATCATACCATTTCCTGTTTTGACATTTACACACGCGTCACGCTTTGTTGTCTTGTCAATCACCACCTCATTGTGTGTTTGAGTGTGTGTGTGTGTGCGTTTGTGCACGACCGCAAGCTCAAATACCCTTTTTCTTGGCTGTTTTAGGTGTGTGTTGTCTTACCAGGCGTGCCAGGCGCTGAGATTCCGGCGCTGCCTCTTGCAGGACAGCATCTCAGCACTCCCAGCACCTGAGGGTAAGCACAATGTTCCTCCACTTCCTGTTCAACCTTTGTTCATCGCTGGTGCTCGAGAAATTAGAGCCTGTTAAAATTAAAAAGTCAATGTGTATGGCTGAGTATTTACATGTCAGCATCACGTAGGGTTGTGCGTAGAGATGTCCGATAATATCGGGCCGCCGATATAATCGGCCGACAAATGCTTTAAAATGTAATATCGGAAATTATCGGTATCGGTTCGGAAATTATCGGTATCAGTTTCAAAAAGTAAAATGTATGACTTTTTAAAACGCCGCTGTGTACACGGACGTAGGGAGAAGTACAGAGCGCCAATAAACCTTAAAGGCACTGCCTTTGCGTGCCGGCCCAGTCACATAATATCTACAGCTTTTCTATGGCGTCACATTAGTGCCAAAAATCCGAGCGCATAAAAACTGTTATCGCGCGCTGATTCTCCACTTCGTGCGCGGGCGCGACACCCTTTTGCGCGCGCTGTGCCTTTTTGCGCGCGCGCGGTGCCTTTCTGTGCGCGCGCGGTGCCTTTTTGCGCGCGCGCGGTGCCTTTCTGCGCACGCGTGACGCCTTTCTGCGCGCTCTCTGTGTACTCCTGGCATCTCTCCTCGCGCTGTCATGTTTCTTTTTGGCACTTTGGGGGCGGGTATGCTTAGAAGGCCCCTCTTTTCTGATTGGCTGTGAGCATTTTTCATATGACCAATCATTCTCCAGTGTAGCAACGTTGTAGCCATCTTACCTCGGACATCTAGCCTCAATCATTACATTGATGTCAATAGTACATGTACCGTATTTTCCGCACTATAAGGCGCACCTAAAAACCACAATTTTTCTCAAAAGCTGACAGTGCGCCTTATAACCCGGTGCGCTTTATTACGATTCATTTTCATAAAGTTTCGATCTCGCAACTTCGGTAAACAGCCGCCATCTTTTTTCCCGGTAGAACAGGAAGCGCTTCTTCTTCTACGCAAGCAACCGCCAAGGAAAGCACCCGCCCCCATAGAACAGGAAGCGCTTCTTCTTCTACCCGCCCCCGGAAGAAGAAGAAAAAACGCGCGGATATCACCGTACGTTTCATTTCCTGTTTACATCTGTAAAGACCACAAAATGGCTCCTACAAAGCGACAAGGATCCGGTTCATAAAAAGACGCAATCTCTCCATCCGCACACGGATTACTACCGTATTTCACAGCAACTGATATTCCTGTGAACCGCACTGTGGAACGGGAGCACGTACGGTGAATATTCGCACCACAGGGAATGAGAAGTCATCCTTCACTGTGGTTCTAGCTTGCCATGCTAACTTCCACCCATGGTGATATTCAAAAGGAAGACCTTGCCAAAAGAGACCTTTCCAGCCGGCGTCATCATAAAAGCTAACTCGAAGGGATGGATGGATGAAGAAAAGATGAGCGAGTGGTTAAGGGAAGTTTACGCGAAGAGGCCGGGTGGCTTTTTTCACACAGCTCCGAAGGCGAACACACCTTCACTAAGACGGGCAGATAGCGCCGGACGACATACGCCAACATTTGCCAGTGGATCGTAAATGCCTGGGCAGATATTTCGGTCACAACTGTGGTCCGAGCTTTCCGGAAGGCAGGATTCACAGAACTGCTGCACAACAACAGCGACACTGAATCCGATGACTTCGACGAGACGGAGCCGGCCATTTTTGGATCCCACGCTTGCGCAACTTTTCAATTCGGACACCGAAGACGAAGAATTCGAAGGATTTACGAATGAAGAATAACTTCAGAAGGTGAGCGCTATGTTTATTTTGTGTGTTGTGACATTAACGTTCGAGCAACATTATGTTGCTTTTGCTCTACACCATTTTGAATTTTACTATGTTTGTGATTGCACATTTGCGTACATTTTGGGACAGAGTTGTTAGAACGCTGGTTTTCAATATATTATTAAAGTTTGACTGAACTATCTGACTGTTTTTTTGACATTTACTTTAGCGCAGCGTTTTTTTGACATTCACTTTAGTGCAGCGTAGGCGCGGCTTATAGTCCGGGGCGGCTTATTGGTGGACAAAATTATGAAATATGTAGTTCATAGAAGGTGCGGCTAATAATCCGGTGCGCCTTATAGTGCGGAAAATACGGTACTAATTAAATTACCATAACTTACCAATTTACAAACGGTTTGCCTTGTTACAAATCGTATTACATGTAGATATGACATAGGATGCTGTACCTGTTGAAATTACCTCTTTCGCTTTAAAACAAAAAAGACTTAATTGTGCAACATAGTTGTGTAGGGTCAGTGTTAGTCAGTTCTCTGATTATTTTAAACTGTTTCAGAATACATTATTAAAAGCTATTTTTAACATTTTAAAAACAAAATTCAAAGATTATTTCATTAATTTTATGGCTGAATCAAAAGAAATTCCATAAATTAGAAAACAAATGTTCAAGAAGAAGTGAAATTATAAAATAATGTTATGGTTGGATGTTATTGCTGGTGGACCAGTTCTGGCTGAAAGATGTGATTATGGTGTTTGTTGTCTTATTATTGATTTGGATCACATTTTGTATCACCCTGTATTGTGTTTATGTGGTATGAAATAACCTTCATCAGCGCGCGACATTTTTTTATCCACTACTTCCTCCGTAAATCTTGATACATATTGACGATGACCCGCCCTGCTATACTTCTGATTGGCTCTGAGCATTCAGAAAGGAGGGGCCGTCTAAGCATACCCGCCCCCAAAGTGCCAAAAAGAAACATGCCAGCGCGAGGAGAGATGCCAGGAGTACACAGAGAGCGCGCAGAAAGGCGTCGCGCGCGCGCAGAAAAACACCGCGCGCACAGAAGGGTGTAGCGCGCGCGCGCACGAAGTGGAGAATCAGCGCGCGATAACAGTTTTTATGCGCTCGGATTTTTGGCACTAATGTGACGCCATATTTTTCACACACAGAAGTGAATGCCTGCATACTGGGTCAACAGCCATACAGGTCACACTGAGGGTGGCCGTATTAACAACTTTAACACTGTTACAAATATGCGCCACACTGTGAACCCACACCAAACAAGAATGACACACACATTTCGGGAGAACATCCGCACCGTAACACAACATAAACACAACAGATCAAATACCCAGAAACGCTTGCAGCACTAACTCTTCCGGGACGCTACAATATACACCCCCCGCTGCCCCCCCCCGACCCCCCACCTCAACTCAACCCCGCCCACCTCAACCTCCTCATGCTCTCTCAGGGAGAGCATGTCCCGATTTCCAAGCTGCTGTTTTGAGGCATGTTAAAAAAAATAATGCACTTTCTGACTTCAATAATAAATATGGCAGTGCCATGTTGGCATTTTTTTTCCATAACTTGAGTTGATTTATTTTGGAAAACTTTGTTACATTGTTTAATGCATCCAGCGGGGCATCACAACAAAATTAGGCATAATAATGTGTTCATTCCACGACTGTATATATCGGTATCGCTTGATATTGGAATCGGTAATTAAGAGTTAGACAATATCGGGATATCGGGTATCGGCAAAAAAGCCATTATTGGACATCTATAGTTGTACGGTATACCGGTACTAGTACAGTATCGTGGTACTAATGAATCAAAAACAGTACTATAATCTGTTTAAAAAGTACCGGTTCCCGGGCATGACGGCGCGTCGTGACATTGCTGGTTTTACGAGCAGAGGAGCATGTTCAGCAGCGCATACACACAGAGTACTTACAAGCAGACACATGTGTAGACAGAAAAGGTAGACGCATTTTGGCCTAAAAAGTAAAGATAAAAGTGAAGTTATAACACTGAAACGCCTTCAGGAAGAGGTGCTTTAAAAACCTCTTAAGTTCCCAAGCTGTTTGTTTACATGCTTTTTTTTTTATTTCTCTTTGCTATTTGGGCTTATTGGACCCTAATTAGAATAAAAACTAAGAATCATCTTTTGATATGATGTACTTAGTCCATAAGTACACAAACGTGTACTTCATGTTTAGTGACATGCTAATTCTTATTTTTACACTTTTTTTCCAAATTCCATTGTATGTTATACTCTTCTGACACCACCAGATGGCAGTATAAGTGTCCACATAAGCGGCCATAAGACCCCAATTCAGTAGTGTACACAATTTTGGAAATAAGAGCTAAAAGGTGCTGTCCACGCATGTGGCCACTAAGCCTTTAATTAAGACGTGGCTAGCTAGTTAGCGGCGAACGTCCATCCGCAGTCTGCAGTGTTTTAGCTACTTCTAAATCACTAATCCTCGCCTCCATGGCGACAAATGAAGTAAGTTTCTTACAAGTATCATTATCACTGGAGGACGAGGAATAGCTAAACATGCTTCACTACACACCGTAGGAGGATACAACAGCTCACCGGCGTCACAATGTAAACAAACGCCATGGGTGGATCTACACCTGACATCCACTGTAATGATACCAAGTACAGGAGCGTATCTAGTTGATACCACTATGATTACATTGATGTTTTTTATCGTCACACAATCTTTTTTCCTTTTTTTAAAATTCATATTTTTGTTAAATTCATATTTTGTCGAGATTTACTGTTAATATGTGCTTACTTTCTGTTTCCACATGTTCTATCTACACTTCTGTTCAGATGTAATAATCACTTATTCTTCTCTTCTTTGATACTTTACATTAGTTTTGGATGATACCACACATTTAGGTATCGATCCGATACCAAGTAGTTACAGGATCATACATTGGTCATATTCAAAGTCCTCAAGTGTCCAGGGACGTATTTCCTGAGTTTATAAACATAATATGAATTTCAAAAAAAGGAAAAAAGATTTTGTGACGATAAAAAATATCCATGTAATCATAGTAGTATCGACTAGATACGCTCATGTACTTGGTATCATTACAGTGGATGTCAGGTGTAGATCCACCCATGGCGTTTGTTTACATTCAGGAGCGCTAGCTTTTGTTAGTGGTGACATCGGTGAGCTATTGCATCCTCCTACGGTGTGTAGTGAAGCATGATCAGCTATTCCTCGTCCTGCAGTGATAATGATACTTGTAAGAAACTCACTTTATTTGTCGCCATGGAGGCGACATGCCGACTGCGGATGGATGTTAGCTGCTTAAAGCACCTCTTCCTGAGGGTGTTTCAGTGTTATAACTTCAACTTTATCTTTACTTTTTAGGCCAAAAATGCGTCCGTTCTCCCTTTTCTGTCTACACACCGTGTCTGCTTGTAAGTACTCCGTGTGTGTGCGCTGCCGAACATGCTCCTCTGCTCGTGAAACCAGCAATGTCATGATGTGAGGATGAAGCGCCGTCATGCCCGTTGCGAACCGGTACTTTTCAAACCGAGTATAGTACCGTTTTTGATTCATTAGTACCGCGACACTATACTAGTACCGGTATACCGTGCAACTCTATCTTGGAACCAACCCCCAACCACAAATACAGGTAAAAGCCAGTAAATTAGAATATTTTGAAAAACTTGATTTATTTCAGTAATTGCATTCAAAAGGTGTAACTTGTACATTATATTTATTCATTGCACACAGACTGATGCATTCAAATGTTTATTTCATTTAATTTTGATGATTTGAAGTGGCAACAAATGAAAATCCAAAATTCCGTGTGTCACAAAATTAGAATATTACTTAAGGCTAATACAAAAAAGGGATTTTTAGAAATGTTGGCCAACTGAAAAGTATGAAAATGAAAAATATGAGCATGTACAATACTCAATACTTGGTTGGAGCTCCTTTTGCCTCAATTACTGCGTTAATGCGGCGTGGCATGGAGTC
Organism: Nerophis lumbriciformis; assembly: GCF_033978685.3. NCBI lineage: Eukaryota > Metazoa > Chordata > Actinopteri > Syngnathiformes > Syngnathidae > Nerophis > Nerophis lumbriciformis. The sequence goes on from NC_084567.2 coordinate 39,733,953, forward strand.
GATGAGTTTCTGGCACTGCTCAGGTGTTATGAGAGCCCAGGTTGCTCTGATAGTGGCCTTCAACTCTTCTGCGTTTTTGGGTCTGGCATTCTGCATCTTCCTTTTCACAATACCCCACAGATTTTCTATGGGGCTAAGGTCAGGGGAGTTGGCGGGCCGATTTAGAACAGAAATACCATGGTCCGTAAACCAGGCACGGGTAGATTTTGCGCTGTGTGCAGGCGCCAAGTCCTGTTGGAACTTGAAATCTCCATCTCCATAGAGCAGGTCAGCAGCAGGAAGCATGAAGTGCTCTAAAACTTGCTGGTAGACGGCTGCGTTGACCCTGGATCTCAGGAAACAGAGTGGACCGACACCAGCAGATGACATGGCACCCCAAACCATCACTGATGGTGGAAATTTTACACTAGACTTCAGGCAACGTGGATCCTGTGCCTCTCCTGTCTTCCTCCAGACTCTGGGACCTCGATTTCCAAAGGAAATGCAACATTTGCTTTCGTCAGAAAACATGACTTTGGACCACTCAGCAGCAGTCCAGCTCTTTTTTTCCTTAGCCCAGGTGAGACGCTTTTCGCGCTGTTTCTTGGTCAACAGTGGCCTGACACGAGGTATGCGGCAGTTGAAACCCATGTCTTTCAAGTGTCTCTTGGTGGTGGATCTTGAAGCACTGACTCCAGCAGCTGTCCACTCCTTCTGAATCTCCCCCACATTTTTGAATGGGTTTTTTTTTCACAATCTTGACCAGGGCGCGGTGATCCCTATCGCTTGTACACTTTTTCTGACCACAGTTTTTCCTTCCCTTTGCCTCTCCATTAATGTGTTTGGACACAGAGCTCTGAGAACAGCCAGCCTCTTCAGCAATAACCTTTTGTGTCTTTCCCTCCTTGTGCAATGTGTCGATGGTTGCCTTTTGGACAGCTGTCAAATGTGAAGTCTTCCCCATGTTTGTGTAGGCTTCAGAACTGGACTGAGAGACCATTTAAAGCCCTTTGCAGGTGTTTTGAGTTAATCAGCTGATTAGTTTGTGGCACCAGGTGTCTTCAAAATGTAACCCTTACACAATATTCTAATTTTGTGACACACGGAATTTTGGATTTTCATTTGTTGCCACTTCAAATCATCAAAATTAAATGAAATAAACATTTGAATGCATCAGTCTGTGTGCAATGAATAAATATAATGTACAAGTTACACCTTTTGAATGCAATTACTGAAATAAATCAAGTTTTTCAAAATATTCTAATTTACTGGCTTTTACCTGTAGATTACAGTTCTGTGGGAAACACTGATACTCCCATTATATGAAATAATGTATTGGTCATCATGTTCCCCATCCTAACCATGATCTGGTTCCCTTTTAGATCCACAGTGGGTGAAGAAGATACTCCAGGCACCATGTTCCCTCTGCGACTCGCCAATGGTTTAGTGCTAAACCAGCACAGGAACACAAGTATGCCTGCACTCTCCACAGGGTCCAATCACTGCTAATAGGTCACGCTAATTATTATTATGTCTGCAAGTAAAAGTATTGTTTCCAAACACCTGCTGAGGTCTTAATTGCCTATTTTCATGAGGCAAAACAGTGATTCTCAAACGGTAGTGTGGGTACCACTAGTGCGCCGGTGTCAAACTCAAGGCCCCAGGGGCCAGATGTGGCCCACTACTTCATTTTATGTGGCCCTCCAAAGTGCTTGATTAAAGTACTTTCTGGCTAAATGTATTTGTTCTTTTAATTTTGACAGAAAAAAAAAAATACTGCAATTATATTAGACCTCACGATTCGATTCCGATTCTTGGGATGGCGATTCGATTCAACACGTTTCATGTCATATATTATTTGGTATATACATTTTACTCAAACCTTTTCAAAACAAAAGTTCCTCTTGGCTGCTGACATATGATTTATACGCACAGTGTTGTTTTTTTATTTTTTTATTTACGAAAGTCACAGAATGTTAATCTAATTAAAGAAAAGGGAGCAAACCAAACTCCAAACCAATCCGAGCTTTAAAATACTGAGGGTAGACATTTACAAAGCTATTGAGAAAACATAAAAAAAAAAAAGGAAAAACTAAAATTTGCAAAACCACAGTATCAATAATAACAATGATAGCAATAATATTGATTTAATGTTTTTTTTATCCAAAAAAAGATTCTTTAAAAAAATAATATTAAAAAAATCAATCGGGAATACTTCGAAGATCTCCTCAATCCTACCAGCACGTCTTCCTATGAGGAAGCAGGGCCTGGGGAATCTGTGGTGGGCTCTCCTATTTCTGGGGCTGAGGTTGTTAAAAAGCTCCTCGGTGGCAAGGCCCCGGGGGTGGATGAGATCCGCCCGGAGTTCCTTAAGGCTCTGGATGTTGTGGGGCTGTCTTGGTTGACAAGACTCTGCAACATCGCGTGGACATCGGGGGCGGTACCTCTGGATTGGCAGACCGGGGTGGTGGTTCCTCTCTTTAAGAAGGGGAACCGGAGGGTGTGTTCCAACTATCGTGGGATCACACTCCTCAGCCTTCCCGGTAAGGTCTATTCAGGTGTACTGGAGAGGAGGCTACGCCGGATAGTCGAACCTCGGATTCAGGAGGAACAGTGTGGTTTTCGTCCTGGTCGTGGAACTGTGGACCAGCTCTATACTCTGGGCAGGGTCCTTGAGGGTGCATGGGAGTTTGCCCAACCAGTCTACATGTGCTTTGTGGACTTGGAGAAGGCATTCGACCGTGTACCCCGGGAAGTCCTGTGGGGAGTGCTCAGAGAGTATGGGGTAACGGACTGTCTGATTGTGGCAGTTCGCTCCCTGTATGATCAGTGTCAGAGCTTGGTCCTCATTGCCGGCAGTAAGTCGGACACGTTTCCAGTGAGGGTTGGACTCCGCCAAGGCTGCCCTTTGTCACCCATTCTGTTCATAACCTTTATGGACAGAATTTCTAGACGCAGTCAGGGCGTTGAGGGGATCTGGTTTGGTGGCTGCAGGATTAGGTCACTGCTATTTGCAGATGATGTGGTCCTGATGGCTTCCTCTGGCCAAGATCTTCAGCTCTCGCTGGATCGGTTCGCAGCCGAGTGTGAAGCGACTGGGATGGGAATCAGCACCTCCAAGTCCGAGTCCATGGTTCTCTCCCGGAAAAGGGTGGAGTGCCATCTCCGGGTTGGGGAGGAGATCTTGCCCCAAGTGGAGGAGTTCAAGTACCTCGGAGTCTTGTTCACGAGTGAGGGAAGAGTCTTCAGTAATGCGGACGCTGTATCGATCCGTTGTGGTGAAGAAGGAGCTGAGCCGGAAGGCAAAGCTCTCGATTTACCGGTCGATCTACGTTCCCATCCTCACCTATGGTCATGAGCTTTGGGTCATGACCGAAAGGACAAGATCACGGGTACAAGCGGCCGAAATGAGTTTCCTCCGCCGAGTGGAGGGTCTCTCCCTTAGAGATAGGGTGAGAAGCTCTGTCATCCGGGGGGAGCTCAAAGTAAAGCCGCTGCTCCTCCACATCGAGAGGAGCCAGATGAGGTGGTTCGGGCATCTGGTCAGGATGCCACCCGAACGCCTCCCTAGGAAGGTGTTTCGGGCACGTCCGACCGGTAGGAGGCCACGGGGAAGACCCAGGACACGCTGGGAAGACTATCTCTCCCGGCTGGCCTGGGAACGCCTCGGGATCCCCCGGGAGGAGCTGGACGAAGTGGCTGGGGAGAGGGAAGTCTGGGCTTCCCTGCTTAGGCTGCTGCCCCCGCGACCCGACCTCGGATAAGCGGAAGAAGATGGATGGATGGATGGATGGATGGAAAAAATCAATCGATTCTTTTTTATTTTTATTTTTAATCGATTTAGAAGCAGACTAAATAAAAATTGCGATTCAAATGGGAATCCATTTTTTTGAGCGCCCGGCATCTTGTTAACTTTGTTATTATTTGTCATGCAACAAAATACTCCAAGTAGGGCTGGGCGATACGGCCTTTTTTTAATATCTCGATATTTTTAGGCCATGTCACGATACACCATATATATGTGGATATTTTGCCTTAGCCTTGAATGAACACTTGATGCATATAATCACAGCAGTATGATGATTCTATGTGTCTTAGAGATGCGCGGTTTGCGGACACAACCGCGGAGTCCGCGGATTATCCGCGGGTCGGGCGGTTGAAATAAAAAAAAATTAGCTTTTATCCGCGGGTCGGGTCGGGCGGTTGAAATAAAAAAAAATTAGATTTTAAATAGATTCAGGCGGGTGGCAGTTAAACCAATTCGGAAATATATATACATAGTTAAATGTTGTTACCCACATACGAAAAACGAGCAGGCACCTGCTGCATATGCCACAACAGAAGAAGAAAAAAAAAAGAGATGGACACTTTTACGGAGCGGAGAAGGGACGCCTCGCCGGGGTCCGGGACCGAGGCCCCTTCCCCCGATAGGGCCCCATCGGGAGCCGTATCTGAGGCGATCCGCGAGAAGGGCCCGACGCACGTCCAGGGTCACCACCGCGCCCACCGCACCGACACCCCGCCTCGTCCGCCTTTGCCGCGGCCGGCGTCACGCGCAGCAGGTAAGCAGCTTACCTGCCCGCCACCCCCGTGGCCGGGGGCTCGTAACAGGGGTCACTCCGCGCGCTCCGCCCGCGCAGCTTACCTGCCCGCCACCCCCGTTGCCGGGGGCGCGTAACAGGGGTCACTCTGCGCGCAGTGCGCTCACGAAAGGGGTGGGGCTCACCCCGGTGAGCCGAGTGGGCCACTTTTGGTAAGCAGAACTGGCGCTGCGGGATGAACCGAACGCCGGGTTAAGGCGCCCGATGCCGACGCTCATCAGACCCCAGAAAAGGTGTTGGTTGATATAGACAGCAGGACGGTGGCCATGGACGTCGGAACCCGCTAAGGAGTGTGTAACAACCCACCTGCCGAATCAACTAGCCCTGAAAATGGATGGCGCTGGAGCGTCGGGCCCATACCCGGCCGTCGCCGGCAGCGAGAGCCGCAAGGGCTAGGCCGCGACGAGTAGGATGGCCGCCGCGGTGCGCGCTGAAGCCTCGGGCGCGAGCCCGGGTGGAGCCGCCGTGGGTGCGAGGGACATCGCACCGCCACGCGCTTGGAGGTGCGCTTGGAGGTGCGCTCAGCGAGCGCGGCTCCCAGATGATTGCGCACTGGTGTGCGTCTGGGCCGTGACAGCGTGGCACGCAATGAATGTCTCTGCTGCATTGGATCAGTCTCCTTTCTTTAACAGGCAAAAGCTTTATAACCTCACTAATGCCTTGCATCATCTATATTAGATATATAACAACGGGCGGGTGCGGTTTTGATTAAATTTTGTTCGGGTGGTTGCGGATGGTTGACGACTTTTGTGATGCGGTTGCGGATGAAATAATTGCCTATCCGCGCATCTCTAATGTGTCTACATTAAAACATTCTTCTTCATACTGCATTAATATATGCTACTTTTAAACTTTCATGCAGAGAGGGAAATCACAACTAAAAGTGTATTTATTAAACAGTTATTAAGCAGTGGCACAGACATTCATGTCATTTCCAAACAAAAAGTGCAAGATTGTCAGAGACATTTTAAAACAAGCTATTAGTGCACTTTTGTGCATGATGCCACTAAGATGACATATCAAAACAACACTAAATTAAAGTGCACTTATTGTACAGAACGCCACTACAATAGTTTAAAACAAAGTGCACTTTTGTGCATGATGTCACACAAGATATTTCAATAAGTGTCAAATAAAACTGAGCTGCATAATAGGAAATCAAATAGTGTGTGTCCTTTGCTATGTGGTAGGTTCCGGCGGACGTTATCTCCTTATGTTGTTGACTGTTTGTTTCATACGGTGTTGATGTGGCAATGGTTGCCTCGGCATTTTGTTGGTGTGGCACCGAACGGAGATGTTGACATGCGGAGTAAGCACTCTTCATTCTCTAGCAGGTGGCTTTTCAAATGATGCTACATATTAGCAGTAATGCTACTTTTTGTAGTAACGCTTTTGCCCCACACTTGACAAATGACGGTTGTCTGTTCGACATCTTCCCGCTTGAAGCCAAACTACTATGGCGTCACATTAGTGCCAAAAATCCGAGCGCATAAAAACTGTTATCGGGCGCTGATTCTTCACTTCGTGCGCGCGCGCGACGCCTTTCTGCGCGCTGGTATCGCTCCTCGCGCTGTCATGATTCTTTTTGGCACTTTGGGGGCGGGTATGCTTGGACGGCCTCTTCTTTCTGATTGGTCAGGCGAAAAATGCTGAAAAATGCTCAGAGCCAATCAGAAGTATAGCAGGACGGGTCATCGTCAATATGTATCAAGATTTACGGAGGAAGAAGTGGATAAAAAAATGTCGCGCGCTGATGAAGGTTATTTCATACCACATAAACACAATACAGGGTAATACAAAATGTGACCCAAATAAATAATAAGACAACAAACACCATAATCACATCTTTCAGCCAGAACTGGTCCACCAGCAATAACATCCAACCATAACATTATTTTATATTTTCACTTCTTCTTGAACATTTGTTTTCTAATTCATGGAATTTCTTTTGATTCAGCCATAAAATTAATGAAATCATCTTTGAATTTTGTTTTTAAAATGTTAAAAATAGCCTTTTAATAATGTATTCTGAAACAGTTTAAAATAATCAGAGAACTGACTAACACTGACCCTACACAACTATGTTGCACAATTAAGTCATTTTTTTTTTAAAGCGAAAGAGGTCATTTCAACAGGTACAGCATCCTATGTCATATCTACATGTAATAAGATTTGTAACAAGGCAAACCGTTTGTAAATTGGTCGAAAATCGAGCAAGTTATGGTAATTTAATTAGTACATGTACCATTGACATCAATGTAATGATTGAGGCTAGATGTCCGAGGTAAGACGGCTACAACGTTGCTACGCTGGAGAATGATTGGTCATATGAAAAATGCTCACAGCCAATCAGAAAGAAGGGGCCGTCTAAGCATACCCGCCCCCAAAATGCCAAAAAGAAACATGACAGTGCGATGAGAGATGCCAGGAGTGGTTTGCGGGCACAACCGCGGAGTCCGCGGATTATCCGCGGATCGGGCGGATGAAATTTAAAAAAATTAGATTTTATCTGCGGGTCGGGTCGGGTCGGGCAGTTGAAATAAAAAAAAATTAGATTTTAAATAGATTCAGGCGGGTGGCAGTTAAACCAATTGGGAAATATATATACATAGTTAAATGTTGTTACCCACATACGAAAAACGAGCAGGCACCTGCAGCATATGCCACAACAGAAGAAAAAAAAAAAAATAGATGGTCACTTTTACGGAGCGGAGAAGGGACGCCTCGCCGGGGTCCGGGACCGAGGCCCCTTCCCCCGAGAGGGCCCCACCGGGAGCCGTAGCTGAGGCGATCCGCGAGAAGGGCCCGACGCACGTCCAGGGTCACCACCGCGCCCACCGCACCGACACCCCGCCTCGTCCGCCTTCGCCGCGGCCGGCGTCACGCGCAGCAGGTAAGCAGCTTACCTGCCCGCCACCCCCGTGGCCGGGGGCTCGCAACAGGGGTCACTCCGCGCGCTCCGCCCGCGCAGCTTACCTGCCCGCCACCCCCGTTGCAGGGGGCGCGTAACAGGGGTCACTCCGCGCGCAGTGCGCTCACGAAAGGGGTGGGGCTCACCCTGGTTGATATAGACAGCAGGACGGTGGCCATGGAAGTTGGAACCCGCTAAGGAGTGTGTAACAACCCACCTGCGGAATCAACTAGCCCTGAAAATGGATGGCGCTGGAGCGTCGGGCCCATACCCGGCCGTCGCCGGCAGCGAGATGCGCTTGGAGGTGCGCTCGGCGCGGCTCCCATATGATTGCGCACTGGTGTGCGTCTGGGTCGTGACAGCGTGGCACGCGAATGTCTGTGCTGCATTGGATCAGTCTCCTTTCTTTAACAGGCAAAAGCTTTATAACCTCACTAATGCCTTGCATCGTCTATATTAGATATATAACAACGGGCGGGTGCGGGCGGATGGCGGGCGGGTGCGGTTCTAATCAAATGTTACATCGGGTGGATGGCGGATGGTTGACGACTTTCTGATGCGGTTGCGGATGAAATAATTGCCTATCCGCGCATCTCTAGCGCGCGATAACAGTTTTTATGCGCTCGGATTTTTGGCACTAATGTGACGCCATAATCTACCGCCAGACGATGGACCCCCTGCTGTTTTTTGGGGGGAATTAATTCTTCCTTTATTTGTTACCAGATTGGCACCTTCTTTCTCTCGTATTACCACTCGCACCACAGCTAATGTTACCCATGCCACTACCTCTAAGCTCCGCGAGGGCGTATACGTATGTGACGTATGTAAAAAGGTGCGCTTGTTTTATGTCTCTGTGAGAAGGAGAGACAAGAAAGAGTGAGAAGAGCCTGTAGTGTAATTCCTGCAGCTAAAAGCAACTGCGTGAGAACGTATACTCGAATATCACGATATAGTCATTTTCTATATCGCACAGAGACAAACCCGCGATATATCGAGTATATCGATATATCGCCCAGCCCTAACTCCAAGCATTTTTTCATTTTTTTTTTGGGTTATCAAAAATAAATACATAATTATCAGCTTGTCACCTTGACTTACACTTTCAAAGCAAGTTATCCATCAAACTGTTGGTAAATGATAATAAACACAATTGCCTATGCAAACGAGGCTATTGTACATTTATATTTATAAATATTTACCGTTTCAAGCGGCCCTTCATAACAAGAACGGGGCCCTCACTAAAAACAAGTTTGACACCCGTGCACTAGTGGTACGCCAAATATTTGAATATTTTTTTAAGTACAGTGTTTTATTTTCCTATATAACTATAAATAACTGTATGCAATGTTACAGTGGCAAAAAATAATAAATATATTTCTTAAATAAAACTTCTGTCTTGTTTTGAAGAAAACTTAGGCCTACTAACCCTAACCCTAACCCTAACCCTAACCCTGTCAAAAAATTGGGATTTTCTCGAAATGTCGAAAAATTTGGATTTTTTTGGTCCAAAAATTGGGATTTTTTTCTAAGTGTCAAGAAGTCAGGATTTTTTCTAAGTGTCAAAAAAATCAGATATTTTTTTGTCAAAAGGTCGGGATTTTTTTTACAAGTGTCAAAGAGTTAGGATTTTTTTACAAGTGTCAAAAAGTAGGACATTTTTTTGTCAAAAAATTAGGATTTTTTGTAAGTGTCAAAAAAATCTGGATTTTTTTTTTGTCAGAGAGTTGGGATTTTTTTTACAAGTGTCAAAAAGTAGGACATTTTTTTGTCAAAAACTCTGGATTTTTTCTAAGTGTCAAAATGTCTGGATTTTTTTGGTCAAAAAGTCTGGATTTTTTCCAAGTGTCAAAAAATCAGGATTTTATCTAAGTGTCAAAAAGTCGGGATATTTTTAAAGTGCCAAAAAGTCTAAACTAAAGTCTTTAAAAAAAAATAAAAAATTTATATATACCGTATTTTTCGCACTATAAGTCGCAGTTTTTTTCATAGTTTGGCCGGACTTATACTCAGGAGCGACTTATGTGTGAAATTATTAACACATTAGCGTAAAATATCAAATAATATTATTGATCTCATTCACGTAAGAGACTAGACGTATAAGATTTCATGGGATTTAGCGATTAGGAGTGACAGATTGTTTGGTAAACGTATAGCATGTTCTATATGTTATAGTTATTTGAATGACTCTTACCATAATATGTTACGTTAACATACCAGTTGGTTATTTATGCCTCATATAACGTACACTTATTCAACCTGTTGTTCACTATTCTTTATTTATTTTAAATTGCCTTTCAAATGTCTATTCTTGCTGTTGGGTTTTATCAAATAAATTTCCCCCAAAAATACGACTTATACTCCAGTGCGACTTATATATGTTTTTTTCCTTCTTTATTATGCATTTTCGGCCGGTGCGACTTATACTCCGAAAAATATGGTAAATATATATTTTTTGTCCTGTAAATTAAGCATGATGAGTTGAGCATATGTCAGCATGTGGCCCCACTTTTAAGTCTTTTTTTCAAACGCTAATTGCAAACGCATATTTACAGTAAGTCATTAATTTGACTTAGTCATTATTTTGAATTAGTAAATATTGACTTACTAACACAAAATAATGACTAAGTCAAATTAATGACTTACTGTAAATAAGCGTCATTATTTTGTGTTTTGACTTAGTAAATATTGACTTACTAAGACAAAATAATGACTTAGTCAAATTAATGACTTACAGTAAAACTTACCTGAGATACTAAGTATGTCATTATTTTGTCTTAGTAAGTCAATATTTACTAAGTCAAACTAATGACTTAGTCAAATTAATGACTTACTGTAAAACTTACCTGAGATACTAAGTATGTCATTATTTTGTCTCAGTAAGTCAATATTTACTAAGTCAAACTAATGACATACTTAGTATCTCAGGTAAGTTTTACAGTAAGTCATTAATTTGACTAAGTCATTATTTTGTCTTAGTAAGTCAATATTTACTAAGTCAAAATAATGACATACTTAGTATCTCAGGTAAGTTTTACAGTAAGTCATTAATTTGACTAAGTCATTAGTTTGACTTAGTAAATATTGACTTACTAAGACAAAATAATGACATACTTAGTATCTCAAGTAAGTTTTACAGTAAGTCATTAATTTGACTTAGTCATTATTTTGTCTTGGTAAGTCAATATTTACTAAGTCAAAATAATGACATACTTAGTATCTCAGGTAAGTTTTACAGTAAGTCATTAATTTGACTAAGTCATTAGTTTGACTTAGTAAATATTGACTTACTAAGACAAAATAATGACATACTTAGTATCTCAGGTAAGTTTTACTGTAAGTCATTAATTTATTTTGTCTTAGTAAGTCAATATTTACTAAGTCAAACTAATGACATACTTAGTATCTCAGGTAAGTTTTACAGTAAGTCATTAATTTGACTAAGTCGTTAGTTTGACTTAGTAAATATTGACTTACTAAGACAAAATAATGACATACTTAGTATCTCAGGTAAGATTTACAGTAAGTCATTAATTTGACTAAGTCATTAGTTTGTCTTAGTAAGTCAATATTTACTAAGTCAAAATAATGGCATACTTAGTATCTCAGGTAAGATTTACAGTAAGTCATTAATTTGACTAAGTCATTAGTTTGACTTAGTAAATATTGACTTACTAAGACAAAATAATGACATACTTAGTATCTCAGGTAAGTTTTACTGTAAGTCATTAATTTGACTTAGTCATTATTTTGTCTTGGTAAGTCAATATTTACTAAGTCAAAATAATGGCATACTTAGTATCTCAGGTAAGATTTACAGTAAGTCATTATTTTGACTAAGTCATTAGTTTGACTTAGTAAATATTGACTTACTAAGACAAAATAATGACATACTTAGTATCTCAGGTAAGTTTTACTGTAAGTCATTAATTTATTTTGTCTTAGTAAGTCAATATTTACTAAGTCAAACTAATGACATACTTAGTATCTCAGGTAAGTTTTACTGTAAGTCATTAATTAGACTAAGTCATTATTTTGTCTTAGTAAGTCAATATTTACTAAGTCAAAAGACAAAATAATGACGCTTATTGCAAACGCTTATTTACAGTAAGTCATTAATTTGACTTAGTCATTATTTTGAATTAGTAAATATTGACTTACTAAGACAAAAAAATGACTTAGTCAAATTATTGACTTACTGTAAAACTTACCTGAGATACTAAGTATGTCATTATTTTGTCTTAGTAAGTCAATATTTACTAAGTCAAAATAATGACATACTTACTGTAAGTCATTAATTTGACTTAGTCATTATTTTGTCTTAGTAAGTCAATATTTACTAAGTCAAAATAATGACTAAGTCAAATTAATGACTTACTGTAAAACTTACCTGAGATACTAAGTACCGTATTTTTCGAACTATAAGTCGCAGTTTTTTTCATAGTTTGGCCGGGCTCCAGTGCGATTTATATAGGTTTTTTTTCCTTCTTTATTAGGCATTTTCGGCAGGTGCGACTTATACTCCGGTGCGACTTATACTCCGAAAAATACGGTATGTCGTTTTGTCTTAGTAAGTCAATATTTACTAAGTCAAAATAATGACATACTATGTAACTAGGACTGTTTTGTGTGTTGGTTTTACTTGACGGAAAAAATATCAAGACATATACAGGTAAAAGCCAGTAAATTAGAATATTTTGAAAAACTTGATTTATTTCAGTAATTGCATTCAAAAGGTGTAACTTGTACATTATATTTATTCATTGCACACAGACTGATGCATTCAAATGTTTATTTCATTTAATTTTGATGATTTGAAGTGGCAACAAATGAAAATCCAAAATTCCGTGTGTCACAAAATTAGAATATTACTTAAGGCTAATACAAAAAAGGGATTTTTAGAAATGTTGGCCAACTGAAAAGTATGAAAATGAAAAATATGAGCATGTACAATACTCAATACTTGGTTGGAGCTCCTTTTGCCTCAATTACTGCGTTAATGCGGCGTGGCATGGAGTCGATGAGTTTCTGGCACTGCTCAGGTGTTATGAGAGCCCAGGTTGCTCTGATAGTGGCCTTCAACTCTTCTGCGTTTTTGGGTCTGGCATTCTGCATCTTCCTTTTCACAATACCCCACAGATTTTCTATGGGGCTAAGGTCAGGGGAGTTGGCGGGCCAATTTAGAACAGAAATACCATGGTCCGTAAACCAGGCACGGGTAGATTTTGCGCTGTGTGCAGGCGCCAAGTCCTGTTGGAACTTGAAATCTCCATCTCCATAGAGCAGGTCAGCAGCAGGAAGCATGAAGTGCTCTAAAACTTGCTGGTAGACGGCTGCGTTGACCCTGGATCTCAGGAAACAGAGTGGACCGACACCAGCAGATGACATGGCACCCCAAACCATCACTGATGGTGGAAACTTTACACTAGACTTCAGGCAACGTGGATCCTGTGCCTCTCCTGTCTTCCTCCAGACTCTGGGACCTCGATTTCCAAAGGAAATGCAAAATTTGCTTTCGTCAGAAAACATGACTTTGGACCACTCAGCAGCAGTCCAGCTCTTTTTTTCCTTAGCCCAGGTGAGACGCTTTTCGCGCTGTTTCTTGGTCAACAGTGGCTTGACCCGAGGTATGCGGCAGTTGAAACCCATGTCTTTCAAGCGTCTCTTGGTGGTGGATCTTGAAGCACTGACTCCAGCAGCTGTCGACTCCTTCTGAATCTCCCCCACATTTTTGAATGTTTTTTTTTTCACAATCTTGACCAGGGCGCGGTGATCCCTATCGCTTGTACACTTTTTCTGACCACAGTTTTTCCTTCCCTTTGCCTCTCCATTAATGTGTTTGGACACAGAGCTCTGAGAACAGCCAGCCTCTTCAGCAATAACCTTTTGTGTCTTTCCCTCCTTGTGCAATGTGTCGATGGTTGCCTTTTGGACAGCTGTCAAATCTGAAGTCTTCCCCATGTTTGTGTAGGCTTCAGAACTGGACTGAGAGACCATTTAAAGCCCTTTGCAGGTGTTTTGAGTTAATCAGCTGATTAGTTTGTGGCACCAGGTGTCTTCAAAATTTAACCCTTACACAATATTCTAATTTTGTGACACACGGAATTTTGGATTTTCATTTGTTGCCACTTCAAATCATCAAAATTAAACGAAATAAACATTTGAATGCATCAGTCTGTGTGCAATGAATAAATATAATGTACAAGTTACACCTTTTGAATGCAATTACTGAAATAAATCAAGTTTTTCAAAATATTCTAATTTACTGGCTTTTACCTGTATAGTATATTGCCATTCAGCATACGGAGCGGAAAACACAACCACAAATTGTAGGCTTCTTCAGGCGTTGAAGCCGGCCTACTTCACCACAGTCTGTAGTCTATTGCCACCCCCCCAGGCAGCGATGAGATGGAGACGTGATGGTGGCGACAGGCCAAATTACACCCACCCAGCCCCCTCCCCCCTGGAGAAACACAACCTTAACTAACAAATATTCTGGGGGAAACACTGGCTACTGTAGTCATCCTGGTGGCACTTGGAGAGCCAGGTGTTTTTTTTGAGTGACAAAAAGTTTGAGGTAAAATATTCCGCGCTCAAACTTGACATCCTTTATTTCCTAACCCTCTAAAAGAACTCCCGGAGGATGCAAGTTTAAATATGCTCATGTGGAGACTTGACGCCACCATAAATAAATGTCCTCATTTTTTTCGTAATAATTTGCCTGAATTTCCCAACCTTTGGTGTACTTTTTATTGCAAGTAAGTGGAACCTACTTACCGCCAGACCTATTTTAGTCGTTCCGTACTTTTTTTTTTGAGCAAAACAAATAATACATTGTGAATAAAACATACTCTCGACGTGCCTCCTTTAATTGGCAGCATAAAACAATTTCCACGCTCTGGTAGGCGGAGGAGGAGGAGGGCGCTCAGTCATTCTCTCAGATGAGGACTTCCGCTAATGTAAACGCGGAATAGAAGAAACGGCGGATGAGATGAGCAATAGGCAGGAAGAAAGCGAAGTGTGCTTAAAAACCTGCCGTGCTGCCTCCCACGGGAGCGGCCTGTAATGAAATTCAGCGGTAATGAGGGACAGAACTCGGCGCCAGATGTGATTCTAATTCTAATCAAGGAGGGGAGGGGGAGCATATTGTTAACCGCAACTTAGGCTTTCTTCGTATTTGGAAGGGAACAAGGATGGCGTGTTCGCCCTCCCTCCAACCTTGTTTCCTTACGGACCTGAAGAGCTTGGTGGCGTTTCATCAAAGAGGAGGGCGGGTCGCCTTTATTTCAGAAATGGGTTAGGGTCCACCCTGCAGAGAGAAAAGCTCGGCGCCATTAAGGCGATTTATTTGCTCCGAGCTCACTGGTGGCGGTTACAGGAGCAGGACGTAGATACTTTATTTTCATGACCCGTATTTTCCGCACCATAAGGCGCCCTGGGTTATAAGCCGCGCCTTCAATGAACGGCATATTTCAAAACTTTGTCCACCTATAAGCCGCCCCGTGTTGTAAGCCGCGTCTAACTGCGCTAAAGGAATGTCAAAAAAACAGTCAGATAGGTCAGTCAAACTTTAATAATATATTAAAAACCAGCGTGATGTGGGCGTGCATGGAGTCGTATATCAACATGGACGGAGCTGCGTGAAAAAAGCCACCCGGCCTCTTCGCGTAAACTTACCTTAACCACTCGCTCATCTTTTCTTCATCCATCCATCTTTTCGAGTTAGCTTTTATGATGACGCCGGCTGGAAAGGTCTCTTTTGGCAAGGTCTTCCTTTTGAATATCACCATGGGTGGAAGTTTCTGGCCATTAGCATGGCAAGCTAGAACCACAGTGAAGGATGACTTCTCATTCCCTGTGGTGCGAATATTCACCGTACGTGCTCCCGTTGTATCCACAGTGCGGTTCACAGGAATATCAAAAGTCAGTGGAACCTCGTCCATGTTGATAATGTTCTCTGGCCGGATCTTTTTTTCAGCTATCTTGTTTTTACAATATGCACGGAAAGTAGCCAGCTTTTCTTGAAAGTCTTTAGGCAGTTGCTGTGAAATAGTAGTCCGTGTGCGGATGGAGAGATTGCGTCTTTTCATGAACCGGATCCCTGTCGCTTAGTAGGAGCCATTTTGTGGTCTTTACAGATGTAAACACACAAAGGAAATGAAACGTAATATCCGCGTGCTTCTTCTTCTTCTACGCGGGCGGGTGGTTGCTTACAGTAGAAGAAGAAGCGCTTCCTGTTCTATTGGGGCGGGTGCTTACCTTGGCGGTTGCTTGCGTAGAAGAAGAAGCACTTCCTCTTCTACGGGGAAAAAAGATGGCGGCTGTTTACCGTAGTTGCGAGACCGAAACTTTATGAAAATGAATCTTAATATTAATCCATATATAAAGCGCACCGGGTTATAAGGCGCACTGTCAGCTTTTGAGTAAATTTGTGGTTTTTAGGTGCGGCTAATAGTGCGGAAAATACGCTATTTACATTGTAGATTGTCACTGAAGGCATCAATGCTATGAATGAACACATGTGGAGTTATGTAAATAACTGAACATGTGTTTTATATAGAGATGTCCGATAATGGCTTTTTTGCCGATATTGTCCAACTCTTAATTACCGATTCCGATATCAAGCGATACCGATATATACAGTCGTGGAATTAACACATTATTATGCCTAATTTTGTTGTGATGCCCCGCTGGATGCATTAAACAATGTAACAAGGTTTTCCAAAATAAATCAACTCAAGTTATGGGAAAAAAAATGCCAACATGGCACTGCCATATTTATTATTGAAGTCACAAAGTGCATTGTTTTTTTTAACATGCCTCAAAACGGCAGCTTGGAATTTGGGACATGCTCTCCCTGAGAAAGCATGAGGAGGTTGAGGTAGGCGGCGTTTGGGGGTGGGGGTGTATATTGTAGCGTCCCGGAAGAGTTAGTGCTGCAAGGGTTTCTGGGTATTTGTTCTGTTATGTTTATGTTGCATATTTGTAACAGTGTTAAAGTTGTTTGTACGGCCACCCTCAGTGTGACCTGTATGGCTGTTGACCAAGTATGCATTCACTTGTGTGTGTGAAAAGCCGTAGATATTATGTGACTGGGCCGGCACACAAAGGCAGTGCCTTTAAGGTTTATTCTCCCTACGTCCGTGTACACAGCGGGCGTTTTTAAAAAGTCGTACATTTTACTTTTTGAAATCGATACCGATAATTTCCGATATTACATTTTAAAGCATTTATCGGCCGATAATATCGGCAGTCCGATATTATCGAACATCCCTAGTTTTATATTCTAGTTCCTTCAAAATAGCCACCCTTTGCTCTGATTACTACTTTGCACACTCTTGGCATTCTCTCCATGAGCTTCAAGAAGAAATGGTTTTCACTTCACAGGTGTGCTTGAAGCTCATGGAGAGAATATTATATTTATTTTATGGGTAGCTAGCTAGCGGCTAACCTCCATCCGCAGTCGGCAGTGTTTTAACTTCTTCTAAATCACTATTCCTCGCCTCCATGACGACAAATAAAGTAAGTTTCTTGCAAGTAGCATTATCACTGCAGGACGAGGAATAGCTAAACATGCTTCACTACACACCGTGGGAGGATACAATAGCTCACCGGCGTCACAATGTAAACAAACGCCATGGGTGGATCTACACCTGACTTCCACTGTGTCAAGTCTTGATCTTGTGAGTTTGCTTTTCCGGTATGCAACGGAAAGTTGGCACGGGCGAGACGGGAATGAAGGTACATGATTTATTTATTAACTATAAATACAAAAAAAAAGGATCAAACAAAAAGCGCGCACAGTGGCGGAGAATAAACTATGAACAATTAAACAAAACTTGCAAACTATGGCTTGAATAAAGAAAACTTACTTGGCATGGACAAAAAAGGAGCAGCGTGAACATGGACATGAAAAAATGGACAGAGCATAAATGTGGTGTGAGGTCGTCAGGACGAACAACAGAAAATGAATGAACTTAAATACTATGGACATGATTAGTGAAAGCAGGTGCGTGACTCAAAACGTGAAACAGGTGCGTGACGTGACAGGTGAAAACTAATGGTTGCTATGGTGACAAACAAGAGTGCACAATGAGTCCAAACGTGGAACAGGTGAAACTAATGGGGTAATCATGGAAACAAGACAAGGGAGTGAAAAGACAGAAACTAAAGAGTCCTATACCTAAACAAAACATGACTTAAAACAAAACATGATTACACAGACATGAGACACTGTAATGATACCAAGTACAAGAGCGTATCTAGTCGATACTACTATGATTACATCAATATTTTTTATTGTCACAAAATCTTTTTTCCTTTTAAAAAAATTCACAAAATGTAGGTATGATCCTAAACTAATGTAAAGTATCAAAGAAGAGAAGAATTAGTGATTATTACATTTTAACAGAAGTGTAGATAGAACATGTTAAAACAGAAAATAAGCAGATATTAACAGTAAATGAACAAGTGGATTAATAATCCAATTTTTACAGTTTGTCCTTTATAATGTGTACAAAATAATAGGTGTATAAATGACACAATATGTTACTGCATAGACTAATTAGGAGTCTTTGTTTGTTTACTTACTACTAAAAGACAAGTTGTCTAGTATGTTCACTATTTTATTTAAGGACTAAATTGCAATAATAAACATATGTTTCATGTACACTAAGATTTTTTTGTTAAAATAAAGCCGATAATGCCATTTTTGTGGTCCCCTTTTATTTAGAAAAGTATCTAAATACATTTTGGTACCAGGACAACCCAATAGTGGACATAAGTAAGGCTGAAACGACGCGTCGACGTCATCGGTTACGTAAATACGTCGACGCCGTTTTTGTGCGTCGGCGCGTCGCATATTTACGTCACTCTACTTTACTGTCATGGCGGAGCGCAAAGCAGACGATGCGAGCGAGGGGAAAAAAGCACGCCAAAAGTCGTCAAAAGTGTGGGAGTATTTCAATAAACGGCCTAATAATGTTGTTGTATGCACACTGTGTCGAGCGGAAATGGCCTATCATAGCAGCACAACGGCTATGAACGAACATTTGAAAAGAAAACCCCCGACAGCGTTCTTGCCATCACCATCAACAAGTCAATCGTCCGCGTGCGCATACGTTGTCATTATTACACAAAAACATGAATGTGTCATTTGTATCTGCGTTGTAAATTCATAAACTAAAGCACCGTTTCGCTCTGAGAGGCGCGTTTGGCGTGCCTGTTCAGTGTTTACAAAGACGCGCTCCTCTTTAACGCTGTGGAGAGGCGGCGGCGGCGGCGAGCGAGCGGCCAGGCGGGGCGCGCCGGGAGCGACGCCGCAATCGTGCCCGGGTGCGCGATCCGCGCAGTTGGAAGAGAAAAGACTTTGTGTAAAATTAAAAGATTGTAAACCTGGCAAAGCCGTCTGGCGTTCAGTCTGTCGGTCCTGAAAGAACCCCACGGCACAAGACTTGTCACAAACGCTAACGTTAATTAGTTGTGCAAATACCTTTTACAACATTAACAGTTACATATACTATGTACAAACCAACAATTAACTTTCACTTTAATCATACTATCATTGTTGTGTTATTAAGCAAAATAAGCAATACTTTTACTTTTGTTGAAATGTTTACACTGTACACTTTTTTGTATTGGATGTTTAGCTTTATTTTTGCACATTTTAGCAAATAAGCAATACTTTTACTTTTGTTGACATGTTTACACTTGTTACAGAATATTTCCGTTTTGCACTTTTTTGTATTGGATGTTTATCTTTATTTTTGCACATTTTAAAGCAAAATAAGCAATACTTTTACTTTTGAAATGCTTATACTATTCCAGAATATTAAGATTTGCACTGGATGTTTACTTTTATATTTGCACATTAAAAAGCAAATAAGCTACTTTTAATTTTGTTAAATGTTAAAAGTTTTAAATGTTTACATTGTTACAGAATATTTTGTCATGTTGTTGTCAATGTTGACTGAGTGGCCATACTTTTTTGTTTTTGTAAATAAAAGCCATGCCTTTTGAAAAAACTGGCCTACATTTATTTTTTCCTCTTCATTTTAAATAAAAAAAAAAAATCGGTAAAAGGAAAAATAATCTATAGATTAATCGAAAAAATAATCTATAGATTAACCGATTAATCGAAAAAAATAATCTATAGATTAATCGATAGAAAAATAATCGTTAGCTGCAGCCCTAGACATAAGATTCCTGTCAGTGCTTGTTCTACTTCCTTACGACAAACTACCAATCATTACCTGCTTCTCTTACCCCCCACTGTGTCTCCTCGCAAGGCTTCAAACAGGGTTTTTGTTCTCTTTGCATACAATATTTATTATATCCTTTATGTCAGGGTGGCTGAGATCACTGCAGGCACCTTCCCCCCCCCCCCCCCACCTTAATTCCATGTGATATTCCTTTTGTTTAGACTTGATTTAGAACATGATCTGCCACACAAGTTTGTCTCACGAGTATCAATCTGTTCCGTCGCGTTCAGTTTACGCCGTGAAAACACGGCTGCTTGATGCACTCTGTTCACTGTGGACCGCTTAGGAAACATTGAAGTGCGTATGTGACGTGTGCTAATGATTTAGTCAAGTGGCTTTGCTTCCAAGTTCAGTTTTGCATCACTGTCAATTAGGGTTGTCCCGATACCAATATTTTGGTACCGGTACCAAAATGTATTTCGATACTTTTCTGTCATGTCTGTGTAATCATGTTTTGTCTTAGTCACGTTTTGTTTAGTTTCTGGCTTTTCACTCCCTCGTCTTGTTTCCATGATTACCCCATTAGTTTCACCTGTTCCACGTTTGGACTCATTGTGCACTCTTGTTTATCACCATAGCAACCCTTTAGTTTTCAAAACTTCAATAGATTTTATTTGTAAAAAGCACTTTACATTGAGTAAACAACCTCAAAGTGCTACAAATAAATAAATAAATAAAATAAAATAAATAAATAAAAATAAAAAAATGATAAAAAATAAATAAAAATAAAAACTAGAACAGCCAAATAGCTAAAACTAGTATGCATGTATCTAAAAAAAAAGGCTTTTTTAAAAAGAAGGGTTTTTAAGCCTTTTTTAAAAGCATCCACAGTCTCTGGTGCCCTCAGGTGGTCAGGGAGAGGGCTCCACAGACTGGGAGCGGCGGAGCAGAAAGCCCAGTCTCCCATTGTTCGTAGCTTTGTTTCTTAGTTCCAAAAAGGGTGAAAACTACGCGAATTGCACCTTGTGCAGACAAGATTTTTCGATCGGACACGGAGGAATTAGCGATGTAAAAGACCACGTTGGGACAAAAAAACACAAGTCTAATGCCGTTGCTAGCGATACAAGTGGAAAACTTTCAACGTTTTTCGGATTTTATTTGGATTTTAGCCACAAAAAGGTAATGACACCAATGTTATCTATTGGAATTGTTTAGTACTGTTATACTGTTAAAAGTGTTTATACTATTTATGCTTTCAAGTCCAAGTTGAAGAAATCTTGTTAAATGTCGACAGCATAACTACCAAAATACAGAAGTATGTCCTTAATATTTTTGCAGTGCTATTTCTGTTGAAAAGTTCAAATGATTACATTAGAGATGTGATGTGCCACTTTTCAAGTGTCTGATGGCTTCAATTAATTTTCATTCATTTTTCATATTTTGAATTCTTTTGAAAGGCTTACAAAAAAAAACTACATTTGAATTGTAATTCCATGCTATTGACAGGACTATTAATTTTAATGAAGTTAGCTTACCATGTTTACAGTATGATAATTGTGATAGAAATGTGAATTTTAGGCACAGAATATTTTTTACAATTGAACAAGGCAGTAGATTATACAAGCTTGGACAGAAAGTTAATAATGACACCAATTTTTTTTTTTAATGGAATTGTTTAGTACTGTTTTACCATTTGTTTACTGTAAAAAGTGTTTATACTTTCAATTAACAAATTGAAGTCTTGTGAAAGGTTGACAGGATAACTGGCATTAACTGTCAAAATAATTTCAAACTATTGAAGTTAGCTTACAGAATAAACATGTCAATCAACCCATATCAGAATCAGAATCAGAATCAGAATCAGCTTTATTGTCATTACGCAAGGTAACGAGATTGAGGCCATTCCATACAGTGCGATGTGTGCATGCTAGAAAAACAATGTGCAAATATATAAAAATTTAAAAAATGTAGAAGTGCAATGAATATGGTGTGAAATGAATATATACATGAAAAAACAAAACAAAAACAGGGTGGTTGGTGGAATGGGTTATTGCACCGAAGAGAAGGCAGTTATGAGGGACAATGGGGCAGTCCGTTCAGGATGGTTATGGCCCTGGGGAAGAAGCTGTTCTTTAGCCTGTTTGTTTTGGTTTTAATGCACCTGTAGCGCTTCCCAGAGGGCAGCAGGTGGAACAGGTCAGAGCCAGGGTGGGTGCTGTCCTTGATGATGGCACTGGCTCTGTTGAGGCAGCGGGAGGTGTAGATGTCCGTCAGAGAGGGGAGAGGGCGGCCGATGATCTTCTGAGCCGTCTTGACCACTCTTTGCAGCCTCTCCCTGTCTGCTGCAGTGCAGCTGCCGTACCATACCGTGATACAGTAGGTCAGCAGGCTCTCGATGGACGAGCGGTAGAAGGTCAGCAGCAGGTCAGGCTTCAGGTTGTACTTCCCGAGGACTCTAAGGAAGTGTAGCCGCTGCTGAGCCTTCTTGACGATTGATGTGGTGTTGACTGTCCAGGAGAAGTCATTAGAGATGTGGACTCCAAGGTACCTGAAGGTGTGGACCCTCTCTACACGCTCGCCGTTGATGTAGAGGGGGGCAGGGTCGGTGCTGCTCCTCCTGAAGTCGACGATGATCTCTCTGGTCTTGCTGGTGTTGAGAGCGAGGTTGTTCTCCGAAGACCAGGCCGTCAGCTTCAGGACCTCCTCTCTGTAGGCAGCCTCGTCACCCCTGGAGATGAGCCCGACCACTGTGGTATCGTCGGCGAACTTGACGGTAAGGTTGTCACTGTGGGCCGGACTGCAGTCATGGGTGTAAAGGCAGTAGAGGAGGGGGCTCAGCACACAGCCCTGTGGGGAGCCGATGCTCAGCGTGCGGGAGGATGAGAGGTGCGGGCCAAGTCTCACATTCTGGGGTCGGTCCGTTAGGAAGTCCCTTATCCAGGCGTTTGTGAGAGGGGGGAGGCCAAGAGTGTCCAGTTTATTGCAGAGTCGGTCCGGGATTATTGTATTGAAGGCAGAGCTATAGTCCACAGAGAGCATCCGGACGTAGCTCTGCTGCTGCTCCAGGTGGTTCAGAGCAGAGTGGAGAGCAACAGCGATGGCGTCCTCTGTGGACCTGTTCACCCGGTATGCGAACTGGTGGGGGTAGAAGTCTGGAGGGATATGGTCCTTGATGTGCTGGAGAACAAGTCGCTCGAAGCACTTCATGATTACCGGAGTGAGGGCCACTGGTCGGTAATCATTCAGGCTGGTGATGGGAGACTTCTTCGGCACCGGGATTATTGTAGATGACTTCAGGCAGGATGGGATGACTGCCTGAGCCAGGGAGAGGTTGAAGATCCTGGTGAGGGGGGGAGCGAGCTGGTGGGCGCACGTCCTGAGCACCTTTCCAGGTACTCCGTCTGGTCCGGTAGCCTTCCTGGGGTTCACAGCCAGGAGCACTCGTCTGACACTGTGCTCCTGTACAGTGAGTGGAGTGGCGCCGGAGCCCGGTGGGGGCGGGGGCAGGGCTGGAGCAGATGAGTGTCGCTGGGGGGTTTCGAAATAAACATGTCAATCAACCCATATGATTTTTGCTGTAATGTTTTTGTTTTGAAAAGTCACTGTGACTGATAGAAAAGTGATGGTTTTAGCAACATTTTAACCTGTCTGAATGCAATCAATCATTTTGCGTCGGGGGGCGAAGCCTGAACCCCCCACCAGGACTTTGTCCTGGACCTACCGGGGCATGCGGCCCCTGGACCCTGGCTACTAGGTTTTTCTGATTTCAAAAGTTGGCAGGTATGTTATAGTACCGTTTTTTGATTCATTAGTAGCGTGATACTATACTGGTACCGGTATACCGTACAACCCTACGGGGAACACAGTATCAATGAAATGGGAGGGCATGGAGAAGGACTGGAGGTTGGTTGACGTCATTGATTGGTGTGATTGTGAAGAGTGTAGACGATGAGATCCCAGGTGAAAGTGAGGAGAACAGAAGCTGAGGGAGATCACCAGCAGACAAGTTGTTAGCGTCACAATCAGATAGTGACGACACAAGATCACACAATGCTGACACTTATGATGATACGACATGTCACACCTACAACACACGCTTTGAATGCTCTTATTGTGACAACACATCTAAACACACATGACAATACACACCGGAGAAACCACATTCATGTGCTTAGTTTGTCGTAAAAACATTCTCTCGGAAGGGAACTTTGATAAGACGCGCAAGAATACACACTGGTGCGAAACCTTTCATCTGTTCAGTCTGCCTTACAGGTTTTACAGAAGGGCAACACTTGAAAACACACTGGGGGGGAAACCATATTCCTGTTCATGGAAGATTCTCTTATAAATACAGGGCGGCGTGGCTCGGTTGGTAGATCGGCCGTGCCAGCAACTTGACGGTTCCAGGTTCCGAACCCGCCTCCGCCATTCTAGTCACTGCCGTTGTGTCCTTTAGCAAGCTACTTGTATCCCTTATGGTTGAGGGATTCACATTAGTGGCATCATTTTGTCCAGTTTAAAGTATTGCATAAAGTCATCAGCCCACTTGGAGCTACTGGGAGAAGTCTCTTGTTGGGTTAGCGACGCTACTGTATTACGCAAATATTTGGGATCATTTACAAACCCCGTTTCCATATGAGTTGGGAAATCGTGTTTGATGTAAATATAAACGGAATACAATGATTTGCAAATCATTTTCAACCCGTATTCAGTTGAATATGCTACAAAGACAACATATTTGATTGACTTTGCACTGCAATTTGACCCACTTAACATGCTTCAAAACTCACCATATTTGACCCACACGTCAGGACTTGCGAAAATTGCCTTTTAATAAAAAAAACGCACAGCAAAACTCAAAATTGCACTCTAGCGCCCCCTAGGAAAAAAAAAAACTTCCTGTAACTCCCACTAGGAAGGTCGGAGAGACATGAAACAAAAACCTCTATGTAGGTCTGACTCAGACCTAGCTTTCATTATGGTACATTCTTGGGCTAAAATCAACAGGAAGTTGGCAATTCCCCCTTCAAGACAAAAAAGTACTAAAAACAGTCACTTTTGCCTCTTTCAGCTGTAATTTGACCCCCTTAACATGCTTCAAAACTCACCAAACTGAACACACACATCAGGACTGGCAAAAATTGTGATCTAATAAAAAAAACCTAACCCCAAATCTCAAAATTGCGCTCTAGCGCAATTTTTGAATATAACGCACAAAAAACTGCTCCTTGGAAGAAAAAAATGACAAAACTGCCTGTAACTCCCACTGGGAAGGTCGGAGAGACATGAAACAAAAACCTCTATGTAGGTCTGACTCAGACCTAACTTTCATAATGATACATTCTTGGGATAAAATCAACAGGAAGTTGGCAATTCCCCCTTCAAGACAAAAAAGTACTAAAAACAGTCACTTTTGCCTCTGTCAGCTGTAATTTGACCCCCTTAACATGCTTCAAAACTCACCAAACTGAACACACACATCAGGACTGGCAAAAATTGTGATCTAATAAAAAAACCTAACCCCAAATCTCAAAATTGCGCTCTAGCGCAATTTTTGAATATAACGCACAAAAAACTGCTCCTCGGAAGAAGAAAATGACAAAACTGCCTGTAACTCCCACTGGGAAGGTCGGAGAGACATGAAACAAAAACCTCTATGTAGGTCTGACTCAGACCTAACTTTCATTATGGTACATTCTTGGGCTAAAATCAACAGGAAGTTGGCAATTCCCCCTTCAAGACAAAAAAGTACTAAAAACAGTCACTTTTGCCTCTTTCAGCTGTAATTTGACCCCCTTAACATGCTTCAAAACTCACCAAACTGAACACACACATCAGGACTGGCAAAAATTGTGATCTAATAAAAAAACCTAACCCCAAATCTCAAAATTGTGCTCTAGCACAATTTTTGAATATAACGCACAAAAAACTGCTCCTCGGAAGAAAAAAATGACAAAACTGCCTGTAACTCCCACTGGGAAGGTCGGAGAGACATGAAACAAAAACCTCTATGTAGGTCTGACTCAGACCTAACTTTCATTATAGTACATTCTTGGGCTAAAATCAACAGGAAGTTGGCAATTCCCCCTTCAAGACAAAAAAGTACTAAAAACAGTCATTTTGCCTCTTTCAGCTGTAATTTGACCCCCTTAACATGCTTCAAAACTCACCAAACTGAACACACACATCAGGACTGGCAAAAATTGTGATCTAATAAAAAAACCTAACCCCAAATCTCAAAATTGCAATTTTTGAATATAACGC
Source organism: Nerophis lumbriciformis (assembly GCF_033978685.3). Classification (NCBI taxonomy): domain Eukaryota; kingdom Metazoa; phylum Chordata; class Actinopteri; order Syngnathiformes; family Syngnathidae; genus Nerophis; species Nerophis lumbriciformis. The sequence continues at coordinate 39,759,905 of NC_084567.2, forward strand.
ACAAAAAACTGCTCCTCGGAAGAAAAAAATGACAAAACTGCCTGTAACTCCCACTGGAAAGGTCGGAGAGACATGAAACAAAAACCTCTATGTAGGTCTGACTCAGACCTAACTTTCATTATGGTACATTCTTGGGCTAAAATCAACAGGAAGTTGGCAATTCCCCCTTCAAGACAAAAAAGTACTAAAAACAGTCACTTTTGCCTCTTTCAGCTGTAATTTGACCCCTTAACATGCTTCAAAACTCACCAAACTGAACACACACATCAGGACTGGCAAAAATTGTGATCTAATAAAAAAAACCTAACCCCAAATCTCAAAATTGCGCTCTAGCGCAATTTTTGAATATAACGCACAAAAAACTGCTCCTCGGAAGAAAAAAATGACAAAACTGCCTGTAACTCCCACTGGGAAGGTCGGAGAGACATGAAACAAAAACCTCTATGTAGGTCTGACTCAGACCTAACTTTCATTATGGTACATTCTTGGGCTAAAATCAACAGGAAGTTGGCAATTCCCCCTTCAAGACAAAAAAGTACTAAAAACAGTCACTTTTGCCTCTTTCAGCTGTAATTTGACCCCCTTAACATGCTTCAAAACTCACCAAACTGAACACACACATCAGGACTGGCTAAAATTGTGATCTAATAAAAAAACCTAACCCCAAATCTCAAAATTGCGCTCTAGCGCAATTTTTGAATATAACGCACAAAAAACTGCTCCTCGGAAGAAAAAAATGACAAAACTGCCTGTAACTCCCACTGGGAAGGTCGGAGAGACATGAAACAAAAACCTCTATGTAGGTCTGACTCAGACCTAACTTTCATTATGGTACATTCTTGGGCTAAAATCAACAGGAAGTTGGCAATTCCCCCTTCAAGACAAAAAAGTACTAAAAACAGTCACTTTTGCCTCTTTCAGCTGTAATTTGACCCCCTTAACATGCTTCAAAACTCACCAAACTGAACACACACATCAGGACTGGCAAAAATTGTGATCTAATAAAAAAACCTAACCCCAAATCTCAAAATTGCGCTCTAGCGCAATTTTTGAATATAACGCACAAAAAACTGCTCCTCGGAAGAAAAAAAATGACAAAACTGCCTGTAACTCCCACTGGGAAGGTCGGAGAGACATGAAACAAAAACCTCTATGTAGGTCTGACTCAGACCTAACTTTCATTATGGTACATTCTTGGGCTAAAATCAACAGGAAGTTGGCAATTCCCCCTTCAAGACAAAAAAGTACTAAAAACAGTCACTTTTGCCCTTTTCAGCTGTAATTTGACCCCTTTAACATGCTTCAAAACTCACCAAACTGAACACACACATCAGGACTGGCAAAAATTGTGATCTAATAAAAAAACCTAACCCCAAATCTCAAAATTGCGCTCTAGCGCAATTTTTGAATATAACGCACAAAAAACTGCTCCTCGGAAGAAAAAATGACAAAACTGCCTGTAACTCCCACTGGGAAGGTCGGAGAGACATGAAACAAAAACCTCTATGTAGGTCTGACTCAGACCTAACTTTCATTATGGTACAATCTTGGGCTAAAATCAACAGGAAGTTGGCAATTCCCCCTTCAAGACAAAAAAGTACTAAAAACAGTCACTTTTGCCTCTTTCAGCTGTAATTTGACCCCCTTAACATGCTTCAAAACTCACCAAACTGAACACACACATCAGGACTGGCAAAAATTGTGATCTAATAAAAAAACCTAACCCCAAATCTCAAAAATTGCGGTTTTGAATATAACGCACAAAAAACTGCTCCTCGGAAGAAAAAAAATAACAAAACTGCCTGTAACTCCCACTGGGAAGGTCGGAGAGACATGAAACAAAAACCTTTATGTAGGTCTGACTCAGACCTAACTTTCATAATGGTACATTCTTGGGCTAAAATCAACAGGAAGTTGGCAATTCCCCCTTCAAGACAAAAAAGTTCTAAAAACAGTCACTTTTGCCTCTTTCAGCTGTAATTTGACCCCCTTAACATGCTTCAAAACTCACCAAACTGAACACACACATCAGGACTGGCAAAAATTGTGATCTAATAAAAAAACCTAACCCCAAATCTCAAAATTGCGCTCTAGCGCAATTTTTGAATATAACGCACAAAAAACTGCTCCTCGGAAGAAAAAAAATGACAAAACTGCCTGTAACTCCCACTGGGAAGGTCGAAGAGACATGAAACAAAAACCTCTATGTAGGTCTGACTCAGACCTAACTTTCATTATGGTACATTCTTGGGCTAAAATCAACAGGAAGTTGGCAATTCCCCCTTCAAGAGAAAAAAGTACTAAAAACAGTCATTTTGCCTCTTTCAGCTGTAATTTGACCCCCTTAACATGCTTCAAAACTCACCAAACTGAACACACACATCAGGACTGGCAAAAATTGTGATCTAATAAAAAAACCTAAACCCAAATCTCAAAATTGCGCTCTAGCGCAATTTTTGAATATAACGCACAAAAAACTGCTCCTCGGAAGAAAAAAATGACAAAACTGCCTGTAACTCCCACTGGGAAGGTCGGTGAGACATGAAACAAAAACCTCTATGTAGGTCTGACTCAGACCTAACTTTCATTATGGTACATTCTTGGGCTAAAATCAACAGGAAGTTGGCAATTCCCCCTTCAAGACAAAAAAGTACTAAAAACAGTCACTTTTGCCTCTTTCAGCTGTAATTTGACCCCCTTAACATGCTTCAAAACTCACCAAACTGAACACACACATCAGGACTGGCAAAAATTGTGATCTAATAAAAAAACCTAACCCCAAATCTCAAAATTGCGCTCTAGCGCAATTTTTGAATATAACGCACAAAAAACTGCTCCTCTGAAGAAAAAAATGACAAAACTGCCTGTAACTCCCACTGGGAAGGTCGGCGAGACATGAAACAAAAACCTCTATGTAGGTCTGACTCAGACCTAACTTTCATTATGGTACATTCTTGGGCTAAAATCAACAGGAAGTTGGCAATTCCCCCTTCAAGACAAAAAAGTACTAAAAACAGTCACTTTTGCCTCTTTCAGCTGTAATTTGACCCCCTTAACATGCTTCAAAACTCACCAAACTGAACACACACATCAGGACTGGCAAAAATTGTGATCTAATAAAAAAACCTAACCCCAAATCTCAAAATTGCGCTCTAATATAACGCACAAAAAACTGCTCCTCGGAAGAAAAAAATGACAAAACTGCCTGTAACTCCCACTGGGAAGGTCGGAGAGACATGAAACAAAAACCTCTATGTAGGTCTCACTTAGATCTACATTTCATAGTTTGACAACCCCCAGCAAAAATCAACAGGAAGTTTGCTATTCCCCCTTCAAAACAATTTGTTTTGTAAAAACCGGTCACCTTCCTTCAAAATCTATCTCCTCTGAGCGCGTTTGTCGTTTCGGCTTCAAACTAACACAGGAGAGAGATTGAACCCTTCTGATTAAAAGTATAGATCAGAGATGTTCAAACTGATAACATTTTTTTTTTTTGGCAAATAATCATTAACGTTAGAATTTGATGCCAGCAACACGTGACAAAGAAGTTGGGAAAGGTGGCAATAAATACTGATAAAGTTGAGGAATGCTCATCAAACACTTATTTGGAACATCCCACAGGTGAACAGGGTAATTGGGAACAGGTGGGTGCCATGATTGGGTATAAAAGCAGCTTCCGTGAAATGCTCAGTCATTCACAAACAAGGATGGGGCGAGGGTCACCACTTTGTCAACAAATGCCTGAGCAAATTGTTGAACAGTTTAAGAAAATCCTTTCTCAACCAACTATTGCAAGGAATTTAGGGATTTCACCATCTACGGTCCTTGATATCATCAAAGGGTTCAGAGAATCTGGGGAAATCACTGCACGTAAGCAGCTAAGCCCGTGACCTTCGATCCCTCAGGCTGTACTGCATCAACGAGCGATATCAGTATGTAAAGGATATCACCACATGCGCTCAGAAACACTTCAGAAACCCACTGTCAGTAACTACAGTTGGTCGTTACATCTGTAAGTGCAAGTTAAAACTCTCCTATGCAAGGCGGAAACCGTTTATCAACAACACCCAGAAACGTCGTCGGCTTCGCTGGGCCTGAGCTCATCTAAGATGGACTGATGCAAAGTGGAAAAGTGTTCTGTGGTCTGACGAGTCCACATTTCAAATTGTTTTTGGAAACTGTGGACGTCGTGTCCTCCGGACCACAGAGGAAAAGAACCATCCGGATTGTTATAGGCGCAAAGTGTAAAAGGCAGCATGTGTGATGGTATGGGGGTGTATTAGTGCCCAAGACATGGGTAACTTACACATCTGTGAAGGCACCATTAATGCTGAAAGGTACATACAGGTTTTGGAGCCATCCAATTAACGTTACCATGGACGCCCCTGCTTATTTCAGCAAGACAATGCCAAAGCCACGTGTTACATCAACGTGGCTTCATAGTAAAAGAGTGCGGGTACTAGACTGGCCTGCCTGTAGTCCAGACCTGTCTCCCATTGAAAATGTGTGGCGCATTATGAAGCCTAAAATACCACAAGGGAGACCACCGGACTGTTGAACAACTTAAGCTGTACATCAAGCAAGAATGGGGAGCGAATTCCACCTGAGAAGCTTCAAAAATGTGTCTCCTCAGTTCCCAAACCTTTACTGAGTGTTGTTAAAAGGAAATGTTATGGTACACAGTGGTGAACATGCCCTTTCCCAACTACTTTAGCACGTGTTGCAGCCATGAAATCCTAAGTTAATTATTATTTGCAAAAAAAATAAATAAAGTTTATGAGTTTGAACATCAAATATGTTGTCTTTGTAGTGCATTCAATTGAATATGGGTTGAAAAGGATTTGCAAATCATTGTATTCCGTTTTCGGCAAACTCCCATGCACCCTCAAGGACCCTGCCGAGAGTATAGAGCTGGTCCACAGTTCCACGACCAGGACGAAAACCACACTGTTCCTCCTGAATCCGAGGTTCGACTATCCGGCGTAGCCTCCTCTCCAGTACACCTGAATAGACCTTACCGGGAAGGCTGAGGAGGCAGGGTCCTTGAGGGTGCATGGGAGTTTGCCCAACCAGTCTACATGTGCTTTGTGGACTTGGAGAAGGCATTCGACCGTGTCCCTCGGGAAGTCCTGTGGGGAGTGCTCAGAGAGTATGGGGTATCGGACTGTCTGATTGTGGCAGTCCGCTCCCTGTATGCTCAGTGCCAGAGCTTGGTCCGCATTGCCGGTAGTAAGTCGGACACGTTTCCAGTGAGGTTTGGACTCCGCCAAGGCTGCCCTTTGTCACCCATTCTGTTCATAACTTTTATGGACAGAATTTCTAGGCGCAGTCAAGGCGTTGAGGGGATCTGGTTTGGTGGCTGCAGGATTAGGTCTCTGCTTTTTGCAGATGATGTGGTCCTGATGGCTTCATCTGGCCAGGATCTTCAGCTCTCACTGGATCGGTTCGCAGCCGAGTGTGAAGCGACTGGGATGAGAATCAGCACCTCCAAGTCCGAGTCCACGGTTCTCGCCCGGAAAAGGGTGGAGTGCCATCTCCGGGTTGGGGAGGAGATCTTGCCCCAAGTGGAGGAGTTCAAGTACCTCGGAGTCTTGTTCACGAGTGAGGGAAGAGTGGATCGTGAGATCGACAGGCGGATCGGTGCGGCGTCTTCAGTAATGCGGACGCTGTATCGATCCGTTGTGGTGAAGAAGGAGCTGAGCCGGAAGGCAAAGCTCTCAATTTACCGGTCGATCTACGTTCCCATCCTCACCTATGGTCATGAGCTTTGGGTTATGACCGAAAGGACAAGATCACGGGTACAAGCGGCCGAAATGAGTTTCCTCCGCCGGGTGGCGGGGCTCTCCCTTAGAGATAGGGTGAGAAGCTCTGCCATCCGGGAGGAGCTCAAAGTAAAGCCGCTGCTCCTCCACATGGAGAGGAGCCAGATGAGGTGGTTCGGGCATCTGGTCAGGATGCCACCCGAGCGCCTCCCTAGGGAGGTGTTTAGGGCACGTCCCACCGGTAGGAGGCCGCGGGGAAGACCCAGGACACGTTGGGAAGACTATGTCTCCCGGCTGGCCTGGGAACGCCTCGGGGTCCCACAGGAAGAGCTGGACGAAGTGGCTGGGGAGAGGGAAGTCTGGGCTTCCCTGCTTAGGCTGCTGCCCCCGCGACCCGACCTCGGATAAGCGGAAGAAGATGGATGGATGGATGGGATGGATGTATTCCGTTTATATTTACATCTAACACAATTTCCCAACTCATATGGAAACGGGGTTTGTATATTGAGGCGGATGAGATTGGGGTAGAAATGAGCTTTAGCTATGGTAAGAGCGTGTTTATAAGTTATCAAACTATCACTCCACGCTTGATGAAAAAACCTCAGGTTTAGTCGCATTAACGTAGTGTGTGAATGTGAGTGTGAATGTTGTCTTGTCTATCTGTGTTGGCCCTGCGATGAGGTGGCGACTTGTCCAGGGTGTACCCCGCCTTCCGCCCGATTGTAGCTGAGATAGGCTCCAGCACCCCCCCCCCCCGCGACCCCAAAGGGAATAAGCGGTAGAAAATGGATGGATGGATGGATTAGTGATCGTCAATCTTCACCAAGACGTCACTTTATGGTCCAGAAAATACGGCACGAATAAAAAATACATCTCAGAAGAAATCAACCAAAATATGGCACTGAGCTCACTTTTGGGAGGACTTAACTTTTGTAGTTTCAGGGATCGCTGAGAAAGAATGACATGTATTATTAATTTGTGTTATTATATTTCAAAAAGCAGAATTGTTCTAACGCTAGTTAGATAATCCTCCTCCTCCTTTATCTGCAAGAAGTTTTTCAGTCTGGAGACAGATCCCATCTGTCCTCCTCTTGTTACGGCTTCTAACCTGGTAACACACACACACACACACACACACACACACACACACACACACACACACACACACACACACACACACACACACACACACAGACAGACAGACCCTTGTCAGTGTTAATGAAGTCAATATGCAAGGTTGTGGTGCTGATGGGGTGAACATGGTCCTCTAACTGGTTGACTCCCCCGCCTCGTACATCCCCGGGGGAGGGGGGAAAGGGAGGGCGGTCAGTGACCCGCGACGGGCTGAGGGGGGGGGGGGCCGCTTGTCTGTGCTATCATTAGACTCCCGATTTGTCCGTGGCTTGGGGAGCACTGAGGTGGAACTAATACTGAACAGCAGAACGGACAAGGAGAGGGAGGGACACTTTTTACTGCTACATTAATTAAGCTCCGTCTCAACATGCTGCCTGTCTCCTCTTCTTCTGTGGTAATTAAGTGGGGGGGGGGGGGGGACGGACGGCTGGTTTAACCCCAGTGACATTTGTATCAGCCCCTTTTTTAGGACTTCATACATTTACTCAAACACTGGGTTTTACAATGTACTGTTTCCATCTTAACCTACCGTATTTTCCGGCGCATTAAAGGGGTCATATTATTATATATTTTTTTTCTACATTGAAAACACTTCCTTGTGGTCTACATCAGTGTTTTTCAACCACTGTACCGCGACACACTAGTGTGCCGTGGGAGATTATCTAATTTCACCTATTTGGGTTGAAATATTTTTTGCAAAGCAGTAATTATAGTCTGCAAATGATGTGTTGTTGTTGTTGAGTGTCGGTGCTGTCTAGAGCTCGGCAGAGTAACCGTGTAATACTCTTCCATATCAGTAGGTGGCAGCAGGTAGCTAATTGCTTTGTAGATGTCGGAAACAGCGGGAGGCAGGGTGAAGGTAAAAATTTATTTAATGCTTAAACCAAAAATAAACAAAAGGTGAGTGCCCCTAAGAAAAGGCATTGAAGCTTAGGTACGACTATGCAGAACAAAACTAAAACTGAACTGGCTACAAAGTAAACAAAAACAGAATGCTGGACGACAGCAAAGACTTACTGTGGAGCAAAGATAATTATGTACATCCGAACATGACATGACAATCAACAATGTCCCCACAAAGAAGGATAAAAACAACTGACATATTCTTGATTGCTAAAACAAAGTAGATGCGGGAAATATCGCTCAAAGGAAGACATGAAACTGCTACAGGAAAACACCAAAAAAGGAGAAAAAGCCCCCAAAATAAGAGCGCAAGACAAGAACTAAAACACTACACACAGGAAAACAGCAAATAAACTCAGAATAAGTCAGGGTGTGATGTGACAGGTGGTGACAGTACACCTACTTTGAGACAAGAGCTATAGTCATGCATGCTTGGTTATGGTTTAAAGTCATATCCAACAAATGCGACAACAACTTTTTACTGTCAACTGAGTTTCGATTTTTAAGGACTAAAGCTGGTGGCAGCAGGTAGCTAATTGCTTTGTAGATGTCGGAAACAGCGGGTGGCAGTGTGCAGGTAAAAAGGTGTCTAATGCTTAAACCAAAAATAAACAAAAGGTGAGTGCCCCTAAGAAAAGGCATTGAAGCTTAGGGAAGGCTATGCAGAACGAAACTAAAACTGAACTGGCTACAAAGTAAACAAAAACAGAATGCTGGACGACAGCAAAGACTTACTGTGGAGCAAAGATGGCGTCCACCAGTGACATGCAGTCACTGGTGGAAAGAAAAAAAATGTAAAAAGAAAAAAACAATTATTAAATTGTTATATGTATCCAGTGATTATACTATAAAGTTATTTTCTATTTAACTTCACCAGTTTTAAATTATTTTTATTCAAAATCGCTGAATTTTCACATTTGCCGTTCAAATACTGACAAGAGACGGTGCGGTGATCAGCAGCCAGTTGAGGCACGTCACTCAGTGCCTCAACATGGATTCCGGACTCGGCTAACTGCTGGTGCAGTGAGACTGTATTGCTATATGAATTATATTATACATTTCCATAGTTTAGTTAGCTGAGGTATATAATGTACAGTGTATTTTGTCAACAACTGTATGTGTGTAACGTATTTCTTGGGCTGAGCGATCATAAAACGGCTGCAAAAGACGCACTGGCTGAGGCTCCAGTAACCCCGCCTCCTGCACCCCCGCCGTAGAATTGTTATATCAACTAAAGCCCACACTTAAACTTTCCACGTGCAAGATTGAATCTATTTAAAAAAGTTATTTCATAAGAAGCCAAAAAGTGCAAAAACAATAATGTTCGTGTTGGAGGAGTTGTGAATGACTGCAGGGCCACAACAATAGGTACACCTGCAGACTGCAGGTGTATCTAATTCACGACTCCTCCAACACGAACATTATTGTTTTTGCACTTTTTGGCTTCTTATTAAATAACTTTTGTAACCTATTTTTATGGGCTTTCCTCTTTGTGATGTTAAGTTCCTGTTATGCGCTGTTATACAGTATATGCCTTGAGCTCTTATTTTGAAGGCGCCAAGAGCGGAAGTAATGACATGTAGTGGAGCGGAGGTTTTTGAAAGAAGGTAAATAAAGTGGTCCTCGTGTAAACTGGAGCCTCCGTGTTTGTTATTTTGTAGTTTCATACAGTATAGGCGACATTTATAAACCCTCGGTTACACTTTTTTAAATAGATTCAATCTTGCACGTGGAAAGTTTAAGTGAGGGCTTTAGTTGATACAACACACCCGTCAGGGGGTTCATTAATCCAGCACAACAGCGGCGAATGGACTTAATTTATAAGTAAAGGTAAGACCATAATAACGTTTTTTTTTATTAAATGTGCTTTTTTTGTGTGCTACAGTTTGTATGTGTAAAGTTAAAGTTAAGTTAAAGTACCAATGATTGTCACACACACACTAGGTGTGGTGAAATTTGTCCTCTGCATTTGACCCATCCCCTTGATCACCCCCTGGGAGGTGAGGGGAGCAGTGGGCAGCAGCGGTGCCGCGCCCGGGAATAATTTTTGGTGATTTAACCCCCATTCCAACCCTTGATGCTGAGTGCCAAGCAGGGAAGAATGCTGGTATGAGCTTTTAAACATAACCCGTTAACTGCTGCCAATCAAATGGTGAATAAGATACTCTTTAGGGTTCATATGTTTGTAAATCTGACTGTGATGAAGTCAGTGCCTCACCAGCCATCAACCTCACCGCACGTCACTGATCTCGAGATATCTAGCAACAGAGGGAAGGGAGTGCGGGGCCATGGTGGCAAGCCGCAGCTCTCAGGCGCTGACCATCCATTCATCAACCCCTACGGGATTTGCGTCGAGGGCGTTGGGTTGGGGGGGGGGTGTATGTGTAGCGTATATTTCATGTGTGTGTGTGGCACAAATGGCACCGATTTTTAAGAATGGCACATAAATAAAGTCCCAAAGTTGGCAAAATGGATCCATTTTAAACCGATGACAGGAATAAACACTTATGATACTTGGTAGTTTAGATAGGTAGGTCTTTATTGTCATTGCACAAGTACAACAAAACTTTGTTTTCAGCACAAACCCGTTCAAGATTAGACAAACAAACAGTATACAGGGTTACAGAACAGGAACAATGATGGGTCGCCACAAGGCGCCCCGTAAAAGATGGGGAAAAAGGTAAAACGCTGGGGAAGGATGAGTAAAAAAATACAATCTAGACTGGGCTCCTAAGGGGGCCGAGTCTGGAGTGGGAAAAAACCACCATAGCAAAGCACATATACATATTACAACGTACATCTTGAGATATCTAGCAACAGAGGGAAGGGAGTGCGGGGTCATGGTGGCAGGCCGCAGCTCTCAGGCGCTGACCATCCATTCATCAACCCCTATGGGATTTGCGTCGAGGGCGTTGGGTTGGGGGGTGTGTATGTGTAGCGTATATTTTTTGTGGTTGCATGTGTGTGTGTGGCACAAATGGCACCGATTTTTAAGAATGGCACATAAACAAAGTCCCAAAGTCGGCAAAATGGATCCATTTTAAACCGATGACAGGAATAAACACTTATGATACTTGGTAGTTTAGGTAGGTAGGTCTTTATTGTCATTTCACAAGTACAACAAAACTTTGTTTTCAGCACAAACCCGTTCAAGATAAGTCAAACAAACAGTGTACAGGGTTACAGAGCAGGAACGCTGATGGGTCACCACAAAGCGCCCCGTAAAAGATGGGGAAAAAGGTAAAACGCTGGGGAAGGATGAGTAAAAAAATTAAATTTAGACTGGACTCCTAAGGGAGCCCAGTCGAGTGGGAAAAAACCTCCATAGCAAAGCACATATACATATTACAACGTACATCTTGAGATATCTAGCAACAGAGGGAAGGGAGTGCGGGGTCATGGTGGCAGGCCGCAGCTCTCAGGCGCTGACCATTCATTCATCAACCCCTATGGGATTTGCGTCGAGGGCGTTGGGTTGGGGGGTGTGTATGTGTAGCGTATATTTTTTGTGGTTGCATGTGTGTGTGTGGCACAAATGGCACCGATTTTTAAGAATGGCACATAAACAAAGTCCCAAAGTTGGCAAAATGGATCCATTTTAAACCGATGACAGGAATAAACACTTTTGATACTTGGTAGTTTAGTTAGGTAGGTCTTTATTGTCATTGCACAAGTACAACAAAACTTTGTTTTCAGCACAAACCCGTTCAAGATTAGACAAACAAACAGTGTACAGGGTTACAGAACAGGAACGCTGATGGGTCGCCACAAGGCGCCCCGTAAAAGATGGGGAAAAAGGTAAAACGCTGGGGAAGGATGAGTAAAAAAATACAATCTAGACTGGGCTCCTAAGGGGGCCGAGTCTGGAGTGGGAAAAAACCACCATAGCAAAGCACATATACATATTACAACGTACATCTCGAGATATCTAGCAACAGAGGGAAGGGAGTGCGGGGTCATGGTGGCAGGCCGCAGCTCTTAGACGCTGACCATCCATTCATCAACCCCTACGGGATTTGCGTCGAGGGCGTTGGGTTGGGGGTGTGTATGTGTAGCGTATATTTTTGCGGTTGCATGTGTGTGTGTGGCACAAATGGCACCGATTTTTAAGAATAAAGTCCCAAAGTTGGCAAAATGGATCCATTTTAAAGCGATGACAGGAATAAACACTTTTGATACTTGGTAGTTTAAGCAGATTCTAAATCAAGCTATTTTGCAGGCTTCTCCCTGACATTGTTAACTGTCGTTTAGCTACCTTTAGTGTGATGTGCCTTTGAGAGGAGGATTGACGGACAGTTATGTCTTCATTGCCAGCTCCTTTTTTTTTTTTTTTTTTAATATATTTTTTCCGCCTTAAGATGAGAGAGACTCGGGAACAAAAAGCTCTTTTGCAAGACTACCCGAGCACGCCTGAGCAGATCTTAAAGGCAAAGCACACTTCTCTGCCGGGCCCGCCAGACGTCACATGACGGCGAGGCGGCGGCGGATGATGGATGTGTGTCTCCATCGGCGTTGGCACCGCCAAGTGACAGCTCTCGGCGGCGGTGACAAGCGAGGTTCCAGCGGAGACAGATTGCCTTCAGGTGGCTCGCTTTTCAAAATCTCACCGCCGAACGTGCGGCACTTAACTTTCCCTTTGAAGGGCTCTCAGTGTCTTTTTTTGGGTAAAAAAAAAAAAAAAAAAGGTATATGCCACATTTCAGCGCATGGCGGGGGGGTGGGGAAATGGCTCATTTGAGAGTTTGCTTTAATATCTGTCTTTGGGAGATCAGAGTCATGTTTCAAAACGCCGTGTTACATTCCCTTAAAAGTGCATTATGCAATATAATAGCAGGTTTGACTGACATTTACCTGCGAAACTCGGGGCCTTTTTTTTTTTATTTTTTTTTTTGCTAAAAGGATTTCATCACGCAGCTGTTGACTGAAATTAAAAACGAGCGCGCCTCTCTTGTGGGTAAATGCTTTTTAACGCCTGACGGAAAAAAGCAACTGTGTTACTTCTCGGTTTAGTTCCGGGCAGTCGGTGTGAATACATCTTCATGCTCGCCTCTTCTCGGGGAGGAGAACTTAGTCCTGGTCAAAAGTGTGCATACACTTGTAAAGAACATCATGTCATGGCTGTCTTGACTTTACAATCATTTCTTATTTTTTTGTGATAGAGTGATTGGAGCACATACTTGTTGGTCACAAAAAACATTCATTAATTTTGCTTCTTTTATGAATTTATTATGGGCATACTTGCCAACCTTCAGACCTCCAATTTCGGGAGGTGGGGGGTGGGTGCGGGGGGCGTGGTTGGGGCGGGGGCGTGGTTAAGAGGGGAGGAGTATATTTACAACTAGAATTCATCAAGTCAAGTATTTCATATATATATATATATATATATATATATATAAAAGAAATACTTGAATTTCAGTGTTCATTTATTTACACATATACACACACATAACACTCATCTACTCATTGTTGAGTTAAGGGTTGAATTGTCCATCATGGTTCTATTCTCTGTCACTATCTTTTAGAGATGCGCGGATAGGCAATTATTTCATCCGCAACCGCATCAGAAAGTCGTCAACCATCCGCAATCCACCCGATCTAACATTTGATCAGAACCGCATCCGCCCGCCATCCGCCCGCACCCGCCCGTTGTTATATATCTAATATAGACGATGCAAGGCATTAGTGAGGTTATAAAGCTTTTGCCTGTTAAAGAAAGGAGACTGATCCAATGCAGCACAGACATTCGCGTGCCACGCTGTCACGACCCAGACGCACACCAGTGCGCAATCATATGGGAGCCGCGCTGAGCGCACCTCCAAGCGCATCTCGCTGCCGGCGACGGCCGGGTATGTGCTCCAGCGCCATCCATTTTCAGGGCTACTTGATTCGGCAGGTGGGTTGTTACACACTCCTTAGCGGGTTCCGACGTCCATGGCCACCGTCCTAGCTGCTGTCTATATCAACCAGGGTGAGCCCCACCCCTTTCGTGAGCGCACTGCGCGCGGAGTGACCCCTGTTACGCGCCCCCGGCAACAGGGGTGGCGGGCAGGTAAGCGGCGCGGGCGGAGCGCGCGGAGTGACCCCTGTTACGAGCCCCCGGCCACGGGGGTGGCGGGCAGGTAAGCTGCTTACCTGCTGCGCGTGACGCCGGCCGCGGCGAAGGCGGACGAGGCGGGGTGTCGGTGCGGTGGGCGCGGTGGTGACCCTGGACGTGCGTCGGGCCCTTCTCGCGGATCGCCTCAGCTACGGCTCCCGGTGGGGCCCTCTCGGGGGAAGGAGCCTCGGTCCCGGACCCCGGCGAGGCGTCGGGGGCCTTCTCCGCTCCGTAAAAGTGTCCATCTCTTTTTTTTTTTTTTTTCTGTTGTGGCATATGCTGCAGGTGCCTGCTCGTTTTTCGTATGTGGGTAACAACATTTAACTATGTATATATATTTCCCAATTGGTTTAACTGCCACCCGCCTGAATCTATTTAAAATCTAATTTTTTTTATTTCAACTGCCCGACACGACCCGACCCGACCCGCGGATAAAATCTAATTTTTAAAAATTTCATCCGCCCGATCCGCGGATAATCCGCGGACTCCGCGGTTGTGCCCGCAAACCGCGCATCTCTACTATCTTTCTAACCATGCTGAACACCCTCTCTGATGATGCATTGCTGTGTGGCACGCACAAAAGTGCTTTCATCAAATGCACTAGATGGCAGTATTGTCCTGTTTAAGAGTGTCACAACATTGCTGTTTACGGCAGAAGGACTGCTTTACTGTAGACGTTCTTTATATTGTGGGAAAGCGGACTCAAGTCCGCATGGAGCTGGAGGGGGCGTGGCCTCCAGCTCCGCCTGAATTTCGGGAGAAAATTTGTCCCGGGAGGTTTTCGGGAGAGGCGCTGAATTTCGGGAGTCTCCCGGAAAATCCGGGAGGGTTGGCAAGTATGATTATGGGTCTGCTGAAAATGTGAGCAAATCTGCTGGATCAAAAGTAAAAATAATAATAGATTTTATTTGTAAAAAAAAAAAAAAAAAAAAAAAAAGCACTTTACATTGAGTAAACAACCTCAAAGTGCTTTTTTAATACACTGTAGCAGCTACAGTGTATTAAAAAAATAAAAATAAATTAAAAGATAATAAATAAAAAATAATAATAAAAAAAACTAGAACAGCCAAATAGCTAAAACTAGTATGCATATATCTAAAAAAAAAAGGCTTTTTTTAAAAAGAAGGGTTTTTAAGCCTTTTTTAAAAGCATCCACAGTTTCTTACAAGTACCATTATCACTGCAGGACTAGGAAGAGCTAAACATGCTTCACTACACACCGTAGGAGGATACAATAGCTCACAATGTAAACAAATGCCATGGGTGGATCTACACCTGACATCCACTGTAATGATACCAAGTATAAGAGCGTATTTAGTCGATATTACTATGATTACATCGATATTTTATATCCTCACTAAAATCTTTTTTCTTTTTAATTTCATATTATTTTTTATAAACTCAGTAAATACGTCCCTGGACACATGAGGACTTAAATTTGTCAGGCTTGGACGGAGGAAGGGACTCAGATGCAGAGATGTGATTCCAAATAAAGCTTTTATTTTGAAAAACTCTTTAAGCCTCCAGAGCCGAGTAAATTCAAATACTATGAAATTACAAATATAGCTATCGACAAAATGTTCCAAAAGGGAAAAACCGAAAATCACTCCAAAAGGAGGAAATACAAAAATAAGGACAATTATAATTAGCACCGTATCTGTTATCAAAAAACTTTAACAAAAAAACGCTCCAACAGGAGGAAGAAAATAAAGACTATAAAACTTACTACTCTAATAAATGTAAACAAAAAATCACTCAAAAACTTTGAGGAAAAATATTTAGGGAAAAATTATAACTCACCACTGCGGTAGAAAAAGGTTAAATAACAAAAGTCGCTCTGAGGGAGGAGAAAAAGTTAATTCAAAATTACAGCGTGGAATATTCTGGAAGCAAGGACGTAGACGTGAGACAAGGCAAGGCATGGACATGAACATGAACATGGATGCTAGACAGGCACGAAAGCTCGAGACAATCTGGCACAGAACAAGGGGAGGCATGAGCTTATAAAGAACATGAGGGTAATGGGAAACAGGTGGAAACAATCAAGGGTCAGGAATGACGTCAGACTGGTGACACAAGAGGAAGGACCCGTGATCTGAAACAAGAGGAGTTGCTTTTCAAAATAAAACATGTAAATCACAAGACAGAAAAAACCAAGACAAGACTTCCCTCACCGCGGTGTGACAAAATTATGACCAATGTATGATCCTGTAACTAATAATAATAATAATAGATTTTATTTGTAAAAAGCACTTTGCATTGAGTAAACAACCTCAAAGTGCTACAAATAAATAAATAAAATAAAATAAATAAATAAATAAAAATAAAAAGATAATAAAAAATAAATAAAAATAAAAACTAAAACAGCCAAATAGCTAAAACTAGTACCGTATTTTCCGCACTATTAGCCGCACCTAAAAACCACAAATTTACTCAAAAGCTGACAGTGCGGCTTATAACCCGGTGCGCTTTATATATGGATTAATATTAAGATTCATTTTCATAAAGTTTCGGTCTCGCAACTACGGTAAACAGCCGCCATCTTTTTTCCCCGTAGAAGAGGAAGTGCTTCTTCTTCTACGCAAGCAACCGCCAAGGTAAGCACCCGCCCCCATAGAACAGGAAGCGCTTCTTCTTCTACTGTAAGCAACCACCCGCCCGCGTAGAAGAAGAAGAAGCGCGCGGATATTACGTTTCATTTCCTTTGTGTGTTTACATCTGTAAAGATCACAAAATGGCTCCTACTAAGCGACAGGTTTCCGGTTCATGAAAAGACGCAATCTCTCCATCCGCACACGGACTACTATTTCACAGCAACTGCCTAAAGACTTTCAAGAAAAGCTGGCTACTTTCCGTGCATATTGTAAAAACAAGATAGCTGAAAAAAAGATCCGGCCAGAGAACATTATCAACATGGACGAGGTTCCACTGACTTTTGATATTCCTGTGAACCGCACTGTGGATACAACGGGAGCACGTACGGTGAATATTCGCACCACAGGGAATGAGAAGTCATCCTTCACTGTGGTTCTAGCTTGCCATGCTAATGGCCGGAAACTTCCACCCATGGTGATATTCAAAAGGAAGACCTTGCCAAAAGAGACCTTTCCAGCCGGCGTCATCATAAAAGCTAACTCGAAGGGATGGATGGATGAAGAAAAGATGAGCGAGTGGTTAAGGTAAGTTTACGCGAAGAGGCCGGGTGGCTTTTTTCACGCAGCTCCGTCCATGTTGATATACGACTCCATGCGCGCCCACATCACGCTGGTTTTTAATATATTATTAAAGTTTGACTGACCTATCTGACTGTTTTTTTGACATTCCTTTAGCGCAGTTAGATGCGGCTTATAACACGGGGCGGCTTATAGGTGGACAAAGTTTTGAAATATGCCGTTCATTGAAGGCGCGGCTTATAACCCAGGGCGGCTTATGGTGCGGAAAATACGGTATGCATATATCCAAAAAAAAGGCTTTTTAAAAAAGAAGGGTTTTTAAGCCTTTTTTAAAAGAATCCACAGTCTGTTGTACCCTCAGGTGGTCAGGGAGAGCGTTCCACCGACTGGGAGCGACGGAGCAGAAAGCCCGGTCTCCCATTGTTCGTAGCTTTGTCCTCGGAGGTTGGAGGAGGTTAGCCTGTCCGGAGCGGAGGTGTCGTGTGGAGGATTTGGGGGTGAGTAGTTCTTTGAGGTAGAGGGGGGCATTTCCATGGTTAGTAGGGAGACTTTGAATTCAATCCTGAGTGGAACAGGAAGCCATTGAAGGGATTTGAGAGTTGGTGTGATATGGTCATATTTCCGCACTGTCATCAGGATCCTAGCAGCACTATTCTGTATGTATTGCAGCTTCTGGATGTTCTTGCTGGGGATCCCCACAAGAAGTGCGTTGCAGTAGTCTAGCCTGAAAAGTATACATACAACAATGTTAATATTTGCTTACATGTCCTTTGGCAAGTTTACCTGCAATAAGGCCCTTTTGGTAGCCATCCACAAGCTTCTGCTTGAATTTTTGACCACAAAATTGGTGCAGTTCAGATAAATGTGTTGGTTTTCTGACATGGACTTGTTTCTTCAGCATTGTCCACACGTTTAAGTCAGGACTTTGGGAAGGCCATTCTAAAACCTTCATTCTAGCCTGATTTAGCCATTCCTTTACCACTTTTGACGTGTGTTTGGGGTCATTGTCCTGTTGGAACACCCAACTGCACCCAAGACCCAACCTCAGGGCTTGTCCTGAAGAACGTGGAGATAATCCTCTATGGGGGGGGCGTGGCCTGCGGACCTGCAGCGAAGCGGGGGGTGTGCCAGGGCCGGCTTCGAGATTAGCGACAGGAGCGTATATGGCACACCCGGGCCGGCTTACCTAATCACCGGTCGCTCTGTTAAAAGGCAGCAGCCGGGAAGGAGAGGGGTTGGTTGGGTTGGAGCACGAGCGAGAACTGGCAAGAACTATAACAACAGACATTTAATGAGAAATAAATCCTTGTTCAAAACCATGAACAAAGCTGTCATGTCCGTAATTAGTGGTCTGAAGAACCCGGAGGAGCAAGTCTTCCACATCCTCCTTTTTCATTGTCCCATTTACTCTCTGTAAAGCAGCAGTTCCATTGGCAGCAAAACAGGTCCAGAGCATAATACTATCACCACCATGCTTGACGGTAGTTATGGTGGTCCTGGGATTAAAGACCTCACCTTTTCTCCTCCAAACATAGACTTAGAAAATCTTTACTACTTCACCTCACCGGGGACAGTAAAGATTTTCTAAGTCTATGTTTGGAGGAGAAAAGGTGAGGCCTTTAATCCCAGGAACACCATACCTACCGTCAAGCATGGTGGTGGCAGTATTATGCTCTGGGCCTGTTTTGCTGCCAATGGAACTGCTGCTTCACAGAGAGTAAATGGGACAATGAAAAAGGAGGATTACCTCCAAATTCTTCAGGACAAGCTAAAATCATCAGCCCGGAGGTTGGGTCTTGGGCGCAGTTGGGTGTTCCAACAGGACAATAAAATGCGTTAATAAAATGCTTAATCTTTTCTTACTAAATATATTTATTTCCCTTTTGACATTAAAAATCATGTACTGCATGCAATTGTATATCTTTTAAAATACAATATTATCAAAATATTATATTATCATGTATTCCAAAAATATTTTTTCTTAAAATAAAGATAAATAATGTACTTAAATGTGTGCTTGACTTATGATTTTAAAACAAATTAACAATCAAATTGTAGACTGTAAAATTGACAATAGATTTTAAGGATTTTTTTTACTGTAAAATCAACTTTGGTACTGTTTTTTTTCCCATATACAGTAAGACACTAAAACATTAAAAAACAAACAAAAACAAAGAGGCGGCGGAAGAAAAATAAAGAATAAAAACATTAAAACAAGATTTTACAGTAAAAAAAACAAACTAGCAGCTCTGTTTGAATTTTACCGTTAAAAACAGTGGTATTGTTTCTCCATTCCATTCTATTTATTCCATGTTTTATATGCTGTAAAAAAAACACTGCTTTTACTGTAAAATTCTGGTGACTGAGTTGCCAGTTTTTAAAGAAAGATTTGTATATATTTTTTGCAGCTTATGTCGAAAAAAAAATAAATAAATAAATAAATATATATATATATATATATATATATATATATATATATATATATATATATATATATATATATATATATATATATATATATATATATATATATATATAGTCTTGGTCAAAGGTTTACATACACAGCTCAATTTTGTTTCATCTGACATCACATGGACAAAGATAAGACCTTCTGGAGGAAAGTTCTGAAACAAAAATGGAGCTGTTTGGCCAAAAAACCCAGCAATATGTTTGGAGGAGAAAAGGTGAGGCCTTTAATCCCAGGAACACCATGCCTACCGTCGAGCCTGGTGGTGGTAGTATTATGCTCTGGCCTGTTTTGCTGCCAATGGAACTGGTGCTTTACAGAGAGTAAATGTGACAATGAAAAAGGAGGATTACCTCCAAATTCTTCAGGACAAGCTAAAATCATCAGTTGGGCGCAGTTGGGTGTTCCAACAGGACAATGACCCCCAAACACACGTCAAAAGTGGTAAAGGAATGGCTAAATCAGGCTAGAATGAAGGTTTTAGAATGGCCTTCCCAAAGTCCTGACTTAAACATGTGGACAATGCTGAAGAAACAAGTCCATGTAAGAAAACCAACACATTTAGCTGAACTACAGCAATTTTGTGGTCAAAAATTCAAGCAGAAGCTTGTGGATGGCTACCAAAAGCGCCTTTTTGCAGGTAAACTTGCCAAGGGACATGTAAGCTAATATTAACATTGCTGTATGTATACTTTTGACCCTCACATTTTCAGTAGAGCCATAATAAATTCATAAAAGAAGCAAACTTCATGAATGTTTTTTGTGACCAACAATTATGTGCTCCAATCACTCTATCACAAAAAAATAGAGATTATTGTAAAGTCAAGACAGCCATGACATGATGTTCTTTACAAGTGTATGTACACTTTTGATCGTGACTGTATTTCCCAGCCTGGTTATGCAGAATTTTTAATGAGTATTTTTTTGTCGGAAGAAGGAAATACTGGTAATAACTATGTGCAAAACCATTAGAATGCATATTTATGTTGCGTTGTATTAAATATTCATGGAGTTGGTGTAAAAAAAGAACAGGCAATTGGGGCCGGGGAGGGAAAAAGTGTGTTTATTTGTGGTGTGTTTGCGTAAAATGAGGACGGCGGTGCACTCATCACCTATCGCACGGAGCTACTGACAACATCGACTATCTGACGTCTTGCCTTCTTCTCGTTTTGTTCCCGGGAATTTTCATCCTCTCACACTTCCCAAATTAAGAAATTAATGAGGGATAGGTTCTTCACCAACTGCCCCCCTGCAATGTTTACCACTGATGAAATTATAATGCGGGCCCTGCTGTATTATTTATAAGCCAATTAGGCGAAGTGTTACTTGATTTGATAGGGAGACGACACGCGGTGTACATTTAACTAATAGAGAGCAAGAGAGTAAAGGGATGGAGGGCCGGGGGAGGACAGCTGAGGCGGCCTTTTTTTCCCGCGCCGTGCTCTAGGATTACGTGGCTAATTGCCCTGCTTTATCCGTCTGTCATGGATAGCCATGCATATTTTAGCGTTGCCAAACACTTTGATTGTTTGCACTCGTGTTGGGGCTGTAGCGAGTGGAGCAGAGGCCAGAGTGGAGTGTAGTTAAAAACTGGCAACGGGGGGAGGTGGCTGGGACGGAGGCGGGAAGCAGTGACAGGTGGTGCTGAAGTTTTGACAAGAAGCAAGAGGTGTGTCGAGGTGGGGGGCGATGGGGGACTACAGTTTGTATTTAGAAGCTGCAATTATGACAGCAGATGCAATAATTAATTGTGCCTATTTCAGCCTTCACCGAAGCGCCGTGCAGACACTTCTTCATTCTCATTTGCGTGGCATGTTGGCGTCACAGTGCAGTCCGGGTGTGTCTGTGTTTACTTACAAGACATGGCGGAGCCAGAAGTCGAGTTTCTTAACATGGAGAGATTCTCACTACTTTTCTTTTGTCGAGCACAATGAAAAGAACATTTTAGTTAAATGTAAGTCATACTTGCCAACCTTGAGACCTCCGAATTCGGGAGATTTGGGGTGGAGGGGGTGGGGGGTTGAGGTGAGCGTTGTCGGGGGGGCGGGGCTGGGGGCGGGGTTTAGGGGAGGAGTATATTTATAGCTAGAATTCACTGAAATTCAAGTATTTCTTATATATATATATATATATATATATATATATATATATATATATATATATATATATATATATATATATATATATATTAGAGATGCGCGGATAGGCAATTATTTCATCCGCAACCGCATCACAAAAGTCGTCAACCATCCGCATCCACCCGAACTAACATTTAATCAAAACCGCACCCGCCCGCACCCGCCCGTTGTTATATATCTAATATAGACGATGCAAGGCATTAGTGAGGTTATAAAGCTTTTGCCTGTTAAAGAAAGGAGACTGATCCAATGCAGCAGAGACATTCAATGCGTGCCACGCTGTCACGGCCCAGACGCACACCAGTGCGCAATCATCTGGGAGCCGCGCTGAGCACACCTCCAAGCGCGCTCGCGCCACTCAAACTGCTGCAGGCAGCTGCGTTCAGACATGCATCTGTAAGCCTTGTTTTAACATCCTGTGGCACTCTTCTGGGATCACGGCGGACGAAACTGCTCATGCTCAGGGTGTTTGTGGAGGTTCGGGGTTTTGCACAAATGTGATGCACCATGTTAGATGTCCCGGTTTTGTGACTGTCGTAGACATAAACAGCGTCGCAGCTCTTGCAAATCACGTAGCCAGCATTACTATCATCCTGATTTACAACCTCATAAAAACGAGTCCACGCTGAACTTTTCTGGCCTTTTTTTCCCCTGGTCTTTAGTATTCCCTTTTTTAGTTTGTCGCGTACCACGTTTGCTGCCGGCGTTGCCATCTCTTTTTTTTTTCTTCTTCTGTTGTGGCATATGCTGCAGGTGCCTGCTCGTTTTTCGTATGTGGGTAACAACATTTAACTATGTATATATATTTCCGAATTGGTTCAACTGCCACCCGCCTGAATCTATTTAAAATCTAATTTTTTTTTATTTCAACCGCCCGACCCGACCCGCGGATAAAATCTTTTTTTTTTTTTTATTTCAACCGCCCGACCCGCGGATAATCCGCGGACTCCGCGGTTGTGTCCGCAAACCGCACATCTCTAATATATATACAGTATATATATAAAATTAATTCTTGACTTTCAGTGAATTCTAGCTATATATATATATATATATATATATATATATATATATATATATATATATATATATATATATATATATATGTATTTTATTATATATATATATATATATATACATATAAATAAAAGAAATACTTGAATTTCAGTGTTCATTTATTTACACATATACACACGCAAAACACTCTTCTACTCATTGTTGTATTTCAAAGTGCAATGCTCTGCAGCCAGTAGCACAGCCTCGGAAGGAGCATAGGTATGGGCAGTGTAATATTCTGGGTTGGAGTCAATAACCAGGCGAGGTGATGAAGTTACGTCTCTTTTACTTCATACTTCAGAACAGACTCCCACACTTGCCGTCAGGGTGCGCAATACAACGTAAACCGTTGGCCAACCAAAAAGTAACCACCGGACACTATACCCAACATTCACCAGGAGATGGCAACAAACAACTTAGATCACTCTATTACAGGCAGCATCTGTGGAATTTAATTTGCAGGAGAGGAGTGAGTTTAGGGTTGAATTGTCCATCCTCGTTCTCTTCTCTGTCACTCGTCGTCGCCATGACTGTGTCTTCTTCGTTCTTCTGCTTCGTCTCCTCCTTGTTGTGTGTGCAGTAGTTCACTCTCCAAAAGACGTAGATGTTATGACGTGACTGGGCAGGTATGCTGTTTATATGAAGGAAAAGCGGACATGACGGCAGGCTGTCCTCACTCAGGTCCGCACGGACCTGGAGGGGGCGTGCCTTAAGTCTGGCTGGAAATCAGAACAAATTCGGGAGAATGGTTGCCCCGGGAGATTATTGGGAGAGGCACTGAAATTCGGGAGTCTCCCGGAAAATTCGGGAGTGTTGGCAAGTATGATGTAAGTTGTGTCTTGGATCAAAGATCCTATATACTGCCAAAAACAGCAATTCAAATCTGCTGAAACAGCTACAAAAGCAACATGTTTTGACGAATCTAGTAAAGAGAGACACACTTCACCTCCGCCTCCAACAGCGGCTGGATTTTAACGGAGGGACTTCTAGCCGGTACAACATTGATAGAGCCATTGCAGCGTATGTGCTAGAAGACATGCAGGCTATTTCTACAGTGGAGTCACCCGATTTCAGGCAGCTGGACACAGTAGACAGTGAGTACATAAACATGGAAAGCGAGCTAAAGAAGACACTCAAAACTCTGCCTCTGCTCATCATTCATCACTGAAGGTACACACACTCTGTCAATTGTCTTTTATACTCTTTCATTCTAGACTTCTAGAGTGTTTGATTATCACATCACTTTAAATGTATAGACCAGACCTGGGTAAATTAAGGCCTGGGGGCCGTTGAGCTTTTCAATCTGGCCCGCCGGACATTCCCAAATAATTGTTTTAGATGTTTAAGATGTAAAGTGTAGCTGCCATTATGATGTGCAGTGATGTTTTCTAATGACCGTAAGTCTTCAACTACACTAAGTCTTTCAATGCTTGGAATCTGCAGGATATACTAGTTACTATGGTCATCTAATTAGTTACTATCATACTTGCCAACCCTCCCGGATTTTCCGGGAGACTCCCGAAATTCAGCGCCTCTCCCGAAAACCTCCCGGGACAAATTTTCTCCCGAAAATCTCCCGAAATTCAGGCGGACCTGGAGGCCACGCCCCCTCCAGGAGGGTCCGCATGGAGCAATGTTGTTGTAATATATTGAGTTGGAGGCAATAAACAGGAGAGGTGATAAAGTATGTCTCTTTACTGTAGACTTCAGAACAGACTCAACACACTTGACGTCAGGTGCGCAACACCACGTAAATCGTTGGCCAACCATAAAGTAACCCCAGTACGCTATAGCCAACATTCCCATATGATTGCGCACTGGTGTGCGTCTGGGCCGTGACAGCGTGGCACGCGAATGTCTGTGCTGCATTGGATCAGTCTCCTTTCTTTAACAGGCAAAAGCTTTATAACCTCACTAATGCCTTGCATCGTCTATATTAGATATATAACAACGGGCGGGTGCGGGCGGATGCGGTTCTGATCAAATGTTACATCGGGTGGATGGCGGATGGTTGACGACTTTCTGATGCGGTTGCGGATGAAATAATTGCCTATCCGCGCATCTCTAATATATATATATATATATATATATATATATAAATGAAATACTTGACTTGGTGAATTCTAGCTGTAAATATACTCCTCCCCTTTTAGCCACGCCCCCAACTACGCCCCTGTCCCACCGGGCCCACGCCCACCCCCAACCCCCTCCCCCCACCTCCCGAAATCGGAGGTCTCAAGGTTGGCAAGTATGCTTGAAGATGATGTGTAAAACATCATCCATGCAACATTTTGACCAAAGAACCACCATTACATGTTATGTAGACCACAAGGAAGTCTTTTACATTTAGAAAAAAATAATAATAATAGGAACTCTTTAATGCGCCTTATAATCTGGTGCGCATTTTGTATGAAAATAGACCTGAATAGACCCGCTCATCGGCAGTGCGCCTTATAATCCGGTGCGCCCTCTGGTCGAGAAAATACGGTAATTTGCCGGTAGAGCAACCAGACAATATATTTGGGACGTAAAGGATGAAGCTGGCCCCTGGAGGAAGCAGGAGTGGCTCTGGAGGAGCAACTCTGACTGATGAGCTTCTTGAAAGACGATCAGACACTCCCGCTACGAGGGGGGAAACTGGAGCGAAGGCATCTTTAATTATCTGATGAAGGCAAGCTTATCTGAACGGCTTCTTTTTCCCTCCCCTTTTTATCCTCGTGGATCGTGTGGCCGATCTTTACATAACAAAAGACTGACCCGGCTGACCCGCTTCATCTAAAACTCCGGTTCCGATCGACAGATACCACGTTCAAGGCCACCACGGTCCGCGTATTTTGTCGGTCTTGACATCACCCGTCCTTCTTCGATGGTTGCATAATTAACTCCCAATTAAAAGTATTAGTATGGGGCTTTGTGCGGTGATTTACTTCAAAGCTGGTACAAGGAAACACTGGCTCAGTTTCCTCCTTTAGGAAATGAGTAATAAGATCCACATCCCGTATTAGTGTGTAGCCTCCATTAGAACACACGCTATGTCGCAGACCACGTCACCTTGTTCACTTATTCATCCCCGTTAAAGCCCGCGTAACGGGATAGCTGTTAATTAATATAGCTGTCGGGTAAATGCTTGCTGCCGGACCGTTGCCACCATCCATCAGTAACACGATCTCAGCCTTGTTTTCGTGCCAGGCCTCGGGCTCAATTAAGGTAATGCCATGCAAACGAGGTCTCTCGCCATTAGCCTCATCAACGGGGGCCGTTAATGGAATAACGGGGCCACTCTCAAGAACAATTACCGCGGCATCTCCATGAGCAATCACCACGAACCCGGGCGAGGTAGGACCCTGGAGGGGGCTCTCAAGTCTAGATAGTAATCAACATTGTGTATTTGTGACCTGTAATCAAATGTTTACATACACTTGTAAAGAACATCATGTCATGGCTGTCTTGAGTTTCCAAGACAGCCATGACCCGATTCCGGATAAGAGGTTGAAGATGGATGGATGGATGTATTTGATATGTGCCATTGCCCCGGAATTGGACAAGGAATATGTATATTATATACAGTGGGGCAAAAAAGTATTTAGTCAGCCACCGATTGTGCAAGTTCTCCCACTTAAAATGATGACAGAGGTCTGTAATTTTCATCATAGGTACACTTCAACTGTGAGAGACAGATTGTGAAAAAAAAATCCAGGAATTCACATTGTAGGAATTTTAAAGAATTTATTTGTAAATTATGGTGGAAAATAAGTATTTGGTCACTTCAAACAAGGAAGATCTCTGGCTCTCAGAGACCTGTAACTTCTTCTTTAAGAAGCTCTTCTGTCCTCCACTCGTTACCTGTCTTAATGGCACCTGTTTGAACTCGTTATCTGTATAAAAGACACCTGTCCACAGCCTCAAACAGTCAGACTCCAAACTCCACTATGGCCAAGACCAAAGAGCTGTCGAAGGACAGCAGGAAAATAATTGTAGACCTGCACCAGACTGTGAACAGTGAATCTACAATAGGCAAGCAGCTTGGTGTGAAAAAAAACAACTGTGGGAGCAATTATCAGAAAATGGAAGTCATACAAGACCACTGATAATCTCCCTCGATCTGGGGCTCCACGCAAGATCTCATCCCGTGGGGTCAAAATGATCATGAGAACGGTGAGCAAAAATCCCAGAACCACACGGGGGGAACCTGGTGAATGACCTGCAGAGGGCTGGGACCAAAGTAACAAAGGTTACCATCAGTAACACACTACGCCGACAGGGAATCAAATCCTGCAGTGCCAGACGTGTCCCCCTGCTTAAGCCAGTGCATGTCCAGGCCCGTCTGAAGTTTGCCAGAGAGCACATGGATGATACAGCAGAGGATTGGGAGAATGTCATGTGGTCAGATGAAACCAAAATAGAACTTTTTGGTATAAACTCAACTCGTCGCGTTTGGAGGAAGAAGAATACTGAGTTGCATCCCAAGAACACCACACCTACTGTGAAGCATGGGGGTGGAAACATCTTGCTTTGGGGCTGTTTTTCTGCTAAGGGGACAGGCCGACTGATCCGTGTTAAGGAAAGAATGAATGGGGCCATGTATCGTGAGATTTTGAGCCAAAACCTCCTTCCATCAGTGAGAGCTTTGAAGATGAAACGTGGCTGGGTCTTCCAGCATGACAATGATCCCAAACACACCGTCCGGGCAACGAAAGAGTGGCTCCGTAAGAAGCATTTGAAAGTCCTGGAGTGGCCTAGCCAGTCTCCAGACCTCAACCCCATAGATAATCTGTGGAGGGAGTTGAAAGTCTGTGTTGCTCGGCGACAGGCCCAAAACATCACTGCTCTCGAGAAGATCTGCATGGAGGAATGGGCCAAAATACCAGCTACTGTGTGTGCAAACCTGGTAAAGACCTATAGTAATCGTTTGACCTCTGTAATATAACCGTTGTTGGCAATAACAAAGTATTGAGTTGAATTTTTGTTATTGACCAAATACTTATTTTCCACCATAATTTACAAATAAATTCTTTAAAAATCCTACAATGTGAATTCCTGGATTTTTTTTTCACATTCTGTCTCTCACAGTTGAAGTGTACCTATGATGATAATTACAGACCTCTGTCATTATTTTAAGTGGGAGAACTTGCACAATTGGTGGCTGAGTAAATACTTTTTTGCCCCACTGTATATGACCCCCAACGGGCCTTTTGAATATCTCCCTAATTCTGAGGTCTCAAGGTTGGCAAGTATGACCGCGGATGTGGGGTACAATGGGACCGGTGCAATGGATTGATTGTGTTGATTGATTGAGACTTGTATTAGTAGATTGCACAGTACAGTTCATATTCCGTACAATTGACCACTAAATGGTAACACCCCAATAAGTTTCTCAACTTGTTTATAGGGGAACATTACCACAATTTCAGAATGGTTAAAACCATTAAAAATCAGTTCCCAGTGGCTTATTTCATTTTTCGAAGTTTTTTTCAAAATTTTACCCATCACGCAATATCCCTAAAAAAAAGCTTCAAAGTGCCTGATTTTAACCATCGTTATATACACCCGTCCATTTTCCTGTGACGTCACATAGTGAAGCCAACACAAACAAACATGGCGCATAGAACAGCAAGCTATAGCGACATTAGCTCGGATTCAGACTCGGATTTCAGCGGCTTAAGCGATTCAACAGATTATGAATGTATTGAAACGGATGGTTGTAGTGTGGAGGCAGGTAGCGAAAACGAAATTGAAGAAGAAACTGAAGCTATTGAGCCATATCGGTTTGAACCGTATGCAAGCGAAACCGACGAAAACGACACGACAGCCAGCGACACGGGAGAAAGCGAGGACGAATTCGGCGATCGCCTTCTAACCAACGATTGGTATGTGTTTGTTTGGCATTAAAGGAAACTAACAACTATGAACTAGGTTTACAGCATATGAAATACATTTGGCAACAACATGCACTTTGAGAGTGCAGACAGCCCAATTTTCATCAATTAATATATTCTGTAGACATACCCTCATCCGCGCTCTTTTCCTGAAAGCTGATCTGTCCAGTTTTGGAGTTGATGTCAGCAGGCCAGGGAAGCTAGGGTCGATATTCTTCTCTTGATCATCTTCGGTGTGAGCCAAGACATCCAGGGGGTTTAGCTCGCTCGTCTGCGGGAACAAACTGCCGCCATTGCTTGCCGTGCTACCGAGGTCCTTTGTCCCTGAATTGCTCACACACTCCGGCAGATTCAATGGGGGTCTGGCGGCAGATTTCTTTGACTTTATGGTTGGAAATGCATCTGCTTTGAGTGTCGCAGGATATCCACACATTCTTGCCATCTCTGTCGTAGCATGGCTTTCGTCGGTAAAGTGTGCGGAACAAACGTCCAATTTCTTGCCACTTTGGCATCTTTGGGCCACTGGTGCAACTTGAATCCGTCTCTGTTCGTGTTGTTACACCCTCCGACAACACACCGACGAGGCATGATGTCTCCAAGGTACGGAAAACAGTAGAAAAAAAACGGAAAATAACAGAGCTGATTTGACTCGGTGTTTGAGAAAATGGCGGATTGCTTCCCGATGTCCGAGAGCGAATATTAGAAAGGCGTTTAATTCGCCAAAATTCACCCATTTAGAGTTCGGAAATCGGTTAAAAAAATATATGGTCTTTTTTCTGCAACATCAAGGTATATATTGACGCTTACATAGGTCTGGTGATAATGTTCCCCTTTAAGTCGGGGTCCACGTTAATCAATTCATGGATGTCGAGTGGATCGAGTTAACAAACTAAAAGTGTTACGGCTCAGGCTCCTGCCAATGCCGCTCATCCGTCTGTGCGCACCTCGGGACACGCCCACGGGTGCGCACATCCAGGGATGCGCCGCGCGGGTGTCCCCGCCTTGCAGCAGCCGCAAGCTGCAATCACTCACCGGCAATCTACACTCCTGGGTCTGATGAGGGCAAGCTCAATAAAGGACCAGTGGACCCAAGGATCGGCGCGGGAACTTAGCTTTCTCATGGTGTACCTACCCTCCGTCGCCTGGAAAGTGAGCTGTGCGTCTCATTTTCCCCTGGATCTCCCTCTGGACTCTGACTGCTTCCTTCGTTCCTCGACCTCTTGCTCGCCCCTGGATTCCGACGCCTCTCTCTCGCCCCGGATAACCTGCCTGCCCCATGGACTTCCTCGTATCTCGTTCAACACGTTGGTAACACTCACTTCAGTTAACTCCACACATAGTCTTACACCACACACTCTTGTATTCTAGTTCACACTCCATTTCCTTAGTTTAGTAGTATTGTTTGTTATTATTTATATATATATATTTATTATATATAATAAATAAATTGTACATACTGCCCCCTGGTGTCTGTTTGCCGTCACCTCCCTCAGTAAACACAACAAAAAGCTTTACTAAAAAGAGTCATTTTCAAATGTTTCTTAAAAGTGTCAACACAGTCAAGATCACAGAGGGGGCCGTTCCAGAGTCTGGTTGTTCTGGTTCTGGTTCTGGTTGTTCTGTTCTGGTTCTGGTTCTGGTTGTTCTGTTCTGGTTGTTCCAGAGTCTGGTTGTTCTGGTTCTGGTTCTGGTTGTTCTGTTCTGGTTGTTCCAGAGTCTGGTTGTTCTGATTCTGGTTCTGGTTGTTCTGTTCTGGTTGTTCCAGAGTCTGGTTGTTCTGGTTCTGGTTCTGGTTGTTCTGTTCTGGTTGTTCCAGAGTCTGGTTGTTCTGATTCTGGTTCTGGTTGTTCTGTTCTGGTTGTTCCAGAGTCTGGTTGTTCTGGTTCTGGTTCTGGTTGTTCTGTTCTGGTTGTTCCAGAGTCTGGTTGTTCTGGTTCTGGTTCTGGTTGTTCCAGAGTCTGGTTGTTCTGGTTCTGGTTCTGGTTGTTCTGTTCTGGTTATTCCAGAGTCTGGGAGCTACAGCCTGGAATGCCAGCTCTCCACGGGGGTTTTAAAATGAGTTTTTGGGAGCCTTTCATCGACAGTCCATGCATTATCCACCACAGTCCCAGTCCCACACCTTTTCTGTCAAACTCTGTTGTTGATTTGCAGCTTTCTGCCATAAGCCACATCTCCACAATACGTGGAACCTTCTCATCTGTTATCTGCACACACCTGCACTTAGTTTCATGATTCACACACACACACACATCAGCCATAGGCAGGCTTGCACAAGCTATAATGATTCTTCCGACACACATTGGGACACATCATTTGGCAGAACACCACAACTTTGCAGAAGCTCAGGCCCCTCTAACCCTAACCTTGGTAAGATGTTTCCATCCATGTGTGTTCATGGCGGTGGAGCCGAACAGTGAACAGCACCATGGGAATTCTAAGAGTCAAGCCCCTCTAAATCTTCTTGTTTCAACTTTACAAAAATCAATAAGATAAATATCCCGTTTGCCTCTCTTGTACTTAGCAGCACCTCCAGCTCGCCGTGGTTACCGGAGCGTGGAATCTCGCTGTAACCTCGGGCTATGTTTAAAATAACCCCCTCCCGCCCTTGTTTTGTAAAGCTGCCGACGACCGAGGATCTCAGGTGCCTGTCTTCTTTCCCAAAAAAAAGCCGAGCGGTGTAAACATACGACGCGTGATGCGTTCAGGAGCGCCACTGGGCGAGTCTTGCAATCGACCCGCTCGTTGTGTGATTAGGCTGCTGAAGCCGAGGCCTGGCCCAGACACAGATCGAAGAAAGCAGGCTCTCAATATGGATGTGAAGTGTGGCGGCCACATCCTGCTGCTCCCATTGATTTCTTCCCGCCCTCAATTATATAACACAAGCACCGTTCTGGATTGCCACTCAAATCGCAGTTTTGCGAGGCAGATCAAGAAAGCATTTTGACTGGTATGAAATGGGATTCTCATCGACTGCCTTTGGGCGGCCCCTCTGGAGAGGTTTGCCTTTCTGCTCGGCGGCACGCTCGGAGTGTACGTGCCTTTTTTTTTTTTTTACCTTTTTTCCCTTCCCGGGTGATTGGCCCTAAAATAAAAGGTCGACTCCAAACTTTTTTGGTTGAGTTCAGCAAGTGTCCGACTCAAACTGTCAAAAATGTGCTTTAAAGAAATAAGCGTGCGATTACCTCTATACCAGGTGTGTCGAACTGGTTTTCATTGAGGGCCACATTGCAGTTATGGTTGTCCTCAGTGGGCCGCGTTTAATATATGAATATACATGTACAGTCCTGGTCAAAAGTTTACTACATACACTTGTAAAGAACATAATGTCATGGCTGTCTTTTATTATGTTAGATCCACTATGGACTGGACTCTCACACTATTATGTTAGATCCACTATGGACTGGACTCTCACAATATTATGTTAGATCCACTATGGACTGGACTCTCACACTATTATGTTAGGTCCACTATGGACTGGACTTTCACAATATTATGTTAGATCCACTATGGACTGGACTCTCACACTATTACGTTAGATCCACTATGGACTGGACTCTCACTATTATGTTAGATCCACTATGGATTGGACCCTCACTATTATGTTATATCCACTATGGACTGGACTCTCACAATATTATGTTAGATCCACTATAGACTGGACTCTCACTATTATGTTAGATCCACTATGGACTGGACTCTCACTATTATGTTAGATCCACTATGGACTGCACTCTCACTATTATGTTAGATTCACTATGGACTGGACTCTCACTATTATGTTAGATCCACTATGGACTGCACTCTCACTATTATGTTAGATCCACTATGGACTGGACTCTCACTATTATGTTAGATCCACAATGGACTGAACTCTCACTATTATGTTAGATCCACTATGAACTGGACTCTCACTATTATGTTAGATCCACTATGGACTGGACCCTCACTATTATGTTATATCCACTATGGACTGGACTCTCACACTATTATGTTATATCCACTATGGACTGGACTCTCACTATTATGTTAGATCCACTATGGACTGGACTCTCACTATTATGTTAGATCCACTATGGACTGGACCCTCACTATTATGTTAGATCCACTATGGACTGGACTCTCACTATTATGTTAGATCCACTATGGACTGGACTCTCTTTAGTAGGACTAAATGCGGTACTTGGTGTACACAGTTGGAAGACCACCGGTCTAAACCATTAAAGCTGAAGCACGGTGAATGTTGGAAAAAGGTGATGAATCTTTTAACGAGCGTTCAATGGCGACTTGTCTATTTGATGAGGACAACTTTATCTCTGACAGCTGACTGTCACTGTAACCTGATTTATCCCGTAAATTGACCTCGCCGCTCATTCGAACATCCAACCCCTTCCAAGCATCTCCGCCAGTCCTGCCAACGAGAGCGCCGTCATTATCAAGGTGCCATCAGACACCTGGAGGACGAGCGCGGCGAAGAGGCGGCGGCCGGCGATGTGGTCTTGGATGGGGAAGGAGCGTAACCTGATGCAGATCTGACCACGCTCCGACATACGGGGTGACATACTGAGCTCAGGCGATCCTCGGGAGATAAACCCTGTCGGTTTGCTCTTCTTCCTATCACATGTCCTGCTCCCTTCGCTCGCCATTAATCTCCTATATCCTCCCTTCGCTCGCCACATGCACGATACTGCCAAAAGTATTTGGCCACCCGTCCAAATGATCGGAATCAGGTGTCCTAATCACTCGGCCCGGCCACAGGTGGATAAAATCAAGCACTTAAGCATTTAAGTCCCATCTTAAAACTCATTTGTATACTCTAGCCTTTAAATAGACCCCCTTTTTAGACCAGTTGATCTGCCGTTTCTTTTCTTTTCTCCTCTTCCCCCCTCTCCCTTGTGGAGGGGGAGGCACAGGTGGATGAAGTGCTGGCTGTCCAGGGTCAGGACCCGGGGTGGACCGCTCGCCTGTGCATCGGCTGGGGACATCACTGCGCTGCTGACCCGTCTCCACTTGGGATGGTCTCCTGCTGGCCCCACTATGGACTGGACTCTTACTATTATGTTAGATCCACTATGGACTGGACTCTCACACTATTATGTTAGATCCACTATGGACTGGACTCTCTTACTATTATGTTAGATCCACTATGGACTGGACTCTCACTATTATGTTAGATCCACTATGGACTGGACTCTCACTATTATGTTATATCCACTATGGACTGGACTCTCACACTATTATGCTAGATCCACTATGAACTGGACTCTCACTATTATGTTAGATCCACTATGGACTGGACACTCACTATTATGTTAGATCCACTATGGACTGGACTCTCACAATATTATGTTAGATCCACTATGGACTGGACTCTCACTATTATGTTAGATCCACTATGGACTGGACTCTCACACTATTATGTTAGATCCACTATGGACTGGACTCTCACTATTATGTTAGATCAACTATGGACTGGACTCTCACTATTATATTAGATCCACTATGGACTTGACTCTCACTATTATGTTAGATCCACTATGGACTGGACTCTCACACTATTATGCTAGATCCACTATGGACTGGACTCTCACTATTATGTTAGATCCACTATGGACTGAACTCTCACTATTATGTTAGATCCACTATGGACTGGACTCTCACTATTATGTTAGATCCACTATGGACTGGACTCTCACAATATTATGTTAGATCCACTATGGACTGGACTCTCACTATTATGTTAGATCCACTATGGACTGGACTCTCACTATTATGTTAGATCCACTATGGACTGGACCCTCACTATTATGTTAGATCCACTATGGACTGGACTCTCACTATTATGTTAGATCCACTATGGACTGGACTCTCACTATTATGCTAGATCCACTATGGACTGGACTCTCACACTATTTTGTTAGCTCCACTATGGACTGGACTCTCTCTATTACGTTATATCCACTATGGACTGGACTCTCACACTATTATGTTAGATCCACTATGGACTGGACTCTCACTATTATGTTAGATCCACTATGGACTGGACTCTTACACTATTATGTTAGATCTACTATGGACTGAACCCTCACTATTATGTTAGATTCACTATGGACTGGACTTTCACAATAGTATGTTAGACCCACTCGACGTCCATTGCATCCGGTCTCCCGGATTCACATTGACGTCCCACTGGGTTGTGAGTTTTTCCTTGCCCTTTTGTGGGCTCTGAACCGTGCAGCCCTTTGAGACACTCGTGATTTAGAGCTATATAAATAAACATTGATTGATTGATTGATTGATAATATAGCTGGCTTCTCCTTCTTCCCCTCCATGTATCTGCTTTCTTTTGTATGTCAAGTTATCATTACATATATGTGTTGTTGCACTTGACTGGCCTGCACAGAGTCCTGACCTGAACTGCATAGAACACTTTTGGGATGAATTAGAACGGAGACTAAGTCCTCCAAGAATTGTGCGCTTTTAGAAAATTCTTATAAACACACTCCGCAAACCTTGTGGACAGCCTTCCCAGAAGAGTTGAAGCTGTAATAGCTGCAAAAAGGTCATATTGAACCCTATGGGTTAGGAATGGGATGTCACTTCACGTTCATATGTGAGTCGAGGCAGGTGGCCAAATACTTTTGGCAATATATAGCGCATGAATATTCCCAGAAACGCCTGACAAGCCCACGGTAAGATGCAGCGATCGAGGGTCGCGGGCGCAACTTTAGCTGGAGTAATGAGGCTTAATCCCCAGCTGACTGGGGCCTGTTTAAACAGCTCCTGACTGAGCCGCCCAGTAATAGAGTAATTAACCTCTGCAACCTCTCCATGCCCAACATCTCTGCTCCTTCACCGGGAACACTCACCATTCCGCCTCTGCATGGCTGCTCTCTTATTTTCCAGGATGTGATGGGAAGGAAGACAGGGGGGGGGGTAGGAATAAAACCTCAAATCAATGGCTAAAGACCATCTCAATGTACTCCATGATGAGACCTTTTTCAAGCCTTTGACCAAAAAAAAAAAAAAAAAAATGATAGTTTCTCACAGTGCGGAGATGAGGTGATTTGCAAGCACCGCCGGTCGGGAAGCCTTAAGAGCGATGCAATTACTGGCGGGCGAGTGCTGGATGTCTTTGACTTAGTGGTGATCCCAGTTGTTTTCAGTCAAGGTTTGATATGTGTCGCTAATAATTTGCTTCATTTCAGATCAGATATATAGATGGATCAGATAGGTCTTTATTGTCATCGCACAAGTGCAACGGAACTTTGTTTTCAGCACAAACCCGTTCAAGATCGGACAAATCTCCCACTCCTTTGTCTCATTTTGTCCACCAAAAGTTGTATACTGTGCGTGAATGCATAAAGGTGCGCTTTGTTGTAAAATTTAAAGATTTTTTTTGCAGCTTATGTAAAAGAATATATTGTTATATATATATATATTATACAGCTTCTTCCCCAGGGCCATAACCATCCTGAACGGACTTCCCCATTGTCCCTTATAACTGCCTTCTCTTTGGTGCAATAACCCATTCCATTTTTTTTTTTTTTTTTTTTTTTTTTTCATGTATATATTCATTTCACACCATATTCATTGCACTTCTACATTTTTTATGTTTTTATATATTTGCACATTGTTTTTCTAGCATGCACACATCGCACTGTATGGAATGGCCTCAATCTCGTTACCTTGCGTAATGACAATAAAGCTGATTCTGATTCTGATGTGTGGGAAAAAAAATCACAAAACTACTTCATCTCTACAGGCCTGTTTCATGAGGGGTTCCCTCAATCATTAGGAGATTTTAATGGGAGCATTCACATACCATGGTTTATATAGGGCACAGAGTGGGTGGGTACAGGCTGGCCTAGGGGCGTGGTGATTGGCTCATGTGTTACCTAGGAGGTGTTTCCGTCTATGGCGGCATGTTGTTACAATTTCGCTGCGCTTGTTGAGGGATGACAGGTCTGGACGGTAAATAATAAACAGTTTCTCTTTCAAGCATAGGTTGCATCTTTTATTACCACTATTGTAAGGTGTGCTGGATGCGAGAATTTGCCATGTTATTGAATATTCAACATTATTGTCTTTGAGGTCCCAAATGTGTTTGCTGAGTTCTGTGGTATTTCGCAGGTTTTTGTTCCTGAAAGAAGCCTTGTGATTGTTCCATCTGGTTTTAAACTCTCCCTCGGTTAATCCTACATATGTGTCGGATGTGTTAATGTCCTTGCGTGTTATATATATATATATATATATATATATATATACAGCCGTGGTCAAAAGTCATACTTGCCAACCCTCCCGGATTTTCCGGGAGACTCCCGAAATTCAGCGCCTCTCCCGAAAACCTCCCGGGACAAATTTTCTCCCGAAATTCAGGCGGAGCTGGAAGCCACGCCCCCTCCAGCTCCATGCGGACCTGAGTGACGTCAGGTGCGCAACACCACGTAAATCGTTGGCCAACCGAAAAAGTAACCCCAGTACGCTATAGCCAACATTCACCAGGAGATGGCAACAGACAAACATAGATCACTATTACATTACTCCCCTTTTAGAAATGTATAGAAGTTACTCAAAATAAATAAACAACCCAACCAAAAAATGCAGCAGCTCAATTAAAAAAACTGTACTTAAGCCACATTCTTTTCTTTTTTTTTTTAGTACTGAACTCTTAACCCTCATTTGTAAAAAAAAATAACATGCTTATTATACAAACAGTATTTGTACACCTTTAACACAGATTTTTATACTGTCTTCAGAGATTCAGTTTTTTTGGTGGTACTCGAAACCTTTCTGGATACCTGCGAAAGGGTGTTCAGCATGGTTAGAAAAATAGTGACAGAGAATAGAACAAGGATGGACAATTCAACCCTTAACTCAACAATGAGTAGATGAGTGTTATGTGTGTGTATATGTGTAAATAAATGAACACTGAAATGCAAGTATTTCTTTTATATATATATAAAATAAATATATATATAGCTAGAATTCACTGAAAGTCAAGTATTTCTTATATATATATATATATATATATATATATATATATATATATATATATATATATATATATATATGAAATACTTGACTTGGTGAATTCTAGCTGTAAATATACTCCTCCCCTCTTAGCCCCGCCCCCAACCACGCCCCGGCCCCACCCCGACCAAGCCCCCCCCCCCACCCCCCACCTCCCGAAATCGGAGGTCTCAAGGTTGGCAAGTATGCAAACAGTGTACAGGATTACAGAGCAGGAACGCTGATGGGTCGCCACAAGGCGCCCCATAAAAGATGGGAAAAAGGTCAAACGTTGGGGAAAAAGATGAGTAAAAAAATACATTTTAGACTGGGCTCCTAAGGGGGCCTAGTCTGGAGTGGGAAAAAAAAAAACCTCCATGCAATGCACACATAAACACGTTACATTTAATCACGACAAACTCACAACAGAGGGGGGGGGGAGTTGGAACCCTGGAGGTCGACTGCTGCTATGAAGCGCTGCCATCCGACCATCACCCCGAGGGGAAACAAGCGGTGGTGAAGGCGTGGGGTGGGGGAGGGGGTGTGTGAGCCCAATTGTCTTGGGTGTGATGATGTAATGTTTTTTTTTATAGACTGAGGCCGATCTGCAAAAGTTCGACTCCAGGTGTCGTTGAGGAGGGAGGGAGGTCAAAAGCGTCCATCATTGAGGTGTCCTCGGAGGTGTTTTTCAGAACAGCTTGGCCCTGTTTTCACAGCGTCAAGGCCATTCGAGGGAGTGGAATCGTAGATTAGGATGTTTGTTTTCCGCGAGCAGACAAAACAATGACTTGTTGTCACGGTTGGTAAAACTGGTGGACCCAAATGCAGAAAAGACACGCAGATTTAAAGTTCAAGGGTTATTATTATTAAAACCAGAGGGAAAGGAGGGAGCTCGTAGTCCTTGGCTTGGCAGTCCAGGAGAGCACACTGAGGCGAGCAGGCTGAGGCTAGCAGGCTGAGGCTAGCAGGCTGAGGCTAGCAGGTTGAGCAGGCACACACGGCAGGTAGGGAACTGAAGGCAGAGAGAAAAAACAGGGGTAGAATGAGGAGCCAAAAACACAAAAATGGCAGATTCGCAAGATATCCAAAAGTGCTACAATTCAAGAACAAAGGGGCGAGAAGCGTTACCACATGTAGACAGGTGAAACGATCTGGCGATCGCGCCGAGTGAAGTCCAAACATTTGTAGGCTGCAGGTGATGAGTTGATGGCAGGCAGGTGAGTTATTAGGGTGCTGGGATCAGCTGTGCCAGGCTGAGAGCTGGAGCCACGCCTACGCCCAAAACACACCCACTCTCCCAAATACACACACAGAGACAAACAAACACAGACAGAGACTGTGACACTTGTCTGTTTTATTCGTCGATGCTGGGTGCTCTCAAATTCAATTCAATTTTCCTTTTCAGCAAGCTTCTCCATGATGTGATCCATCTTGCGATTCAGTTCAGAAATCGCCACAGTCTGTGTTCCCACAGCCCTGCCCAAACCATCCATTGCGACGAACAGCCGGGTGTGTCAAACTCCTTTTCGTCGAGGGCCACGTCGTAGTTATGGCTGCCCTCGGAGGGCCGATTGTAACGGAGGGTAATATCCACCTCATTATATCATTGCAGCCAGCCTGAAATATGTGTGTCAGAAACAGATGCAGAAGCACTTATTTACAAAATAATATATCATATTGTAGTTGTTTATTGCACTTTGCATTTGATTTTTTTTTACATTTTTGTTGTGTTTTGCTTGATTGTATAAGATACACAACTATGGAGGAGCTGGTCTGAGAAGTAAAATATGTTCATATGTTGTTAATATTCAGTGATTTATTGTTCATAGTTAATATTGTAACAACAATTACAATACAATTATTGTAATAACAATGGGAGACCAGGCTTTCTGCTCCTCCGCTCCCAGTCTGTGGAATGCTCTCCCTGACCACTTGAGGACACCACAGACTATGGATGCTTTTAAAAAAAGGATTAAAAATCCTTCTTTTTTTTTAAAAAGCTTTTTTTTAGATATGTGCATACTAGTTCTAGCTATTAGGCTGTTCTAATTTTTATTTTCATTTATTTGTATTATCTTTTTTTGTTTGTTTGTTTAATACACTGTAGCACTTTGAGGTTGTTTGCTCAATGTAAAGTGCTTTTTTACAAATAAAATCTATTATTATTAGTATTATTATTGTAAATCCCACTTTCTTTATTGTCATGTACATTCAGTAAAAAACTGTAAAATTCCATTCTGTTTTTTTGAGGTGGTTTGCCATAACTTTTAGAGACGGTCGGAAAGCCTAAACCGGCAGCCGAGCCCGGAGGGGCGTAGACGGCGGAGGCCGATCCGGGCGGTGAACCGTAGGGAGAAGGTCCGAGCCTGCTGTGGGCCGGGACCGCACAAACCTGGCTTTCAAGTCCTCCAAGAATTGTGCGGTCCAGAACGTCGGCAACTACAACCCTAGACTAACACCCTACCCGCACCACATCCCACCTCCCCGGATTTAGATTAATCAAATGTAAATAATCAAATGTAAATAATAAAATGTACAGTATATACTTGTTCTTATGCTTTCTGAGCTCACTATGTTCACTGGTCGCTGTACATATCCTACCAAGTCAGACCTACACTGTTTCAATGTCCATTTCTCAAATGATATAATTGTTGATGACTGAAGTGCTGATATCAACCAAACCTAACCCCCCCGCCCCAACCCCCTCCACATCCCACCCTCCGGATTTTAAGCAATGTAAATAATTCAATGTATATACTCTGATGATTAACTTGTGTGATGACTGTATTATGCTGATAGTATATATTTATACCATGAATTGATTAACGTGGACCCCGACTTAAACAAGTTGAAAACATTTAGTGGTCAATTGTACGGAACATGTACTGTACTGTGCAATCTACTAATAAAAGTCTCAATCAATCAATCAATCAAGGCTGAGCGTCGCCGACAGCGGTCCCTGCGAGGTCACAGACTGGCTCGAGTATTATGTTGCGAACTCACACGGCTGCAGTATTTGTGACCCCCAAGATGCAGGAAGCAGGAGAGTGATGATCAGGTAAGATGATTTTAATTCAATTAAACAGGACAGAAGGAAGCAGTCGTGCATGTAGGTTCTACAAACATAAATCATGCCATGACCCGGGTAACGGATCATGACAATAATAACAGCTACAGTTTAGATGTTAAAGGTCTTAACGGACCGCATGTGGCCCGCGGGCTGTGTTTTGCACAGGTCTGGCCTATACTGTATGTCTAAGTCCCAATGTGGGACATAATGGCAACAGTTCAAGGGTCATTAGAAGCGCTGCGAATCACTTGAGGAAGACATTCATGCATTCAGCTGCGAAACATCTCTCTCTCTCGCTCTCTCGCTCTCTCGCTCTCTCGCTCTCTCGCTCTCTCTCCAGTGATCTGATTTCCAGACAATCATACAAGGCAGTTTCTTTGTATTTGCTTTTGGTGGGCTCACGAAAACAATCAGCACAATCAAACAGTGCACACTACACATACATCCCATCAAGCCTCCGTAGCAAGAGCCTGGCGTGTTCATGTCCCAACTCTTGCCGTCTCCATCCAGCCTAATGCGGGGAGGTGCCGGGGGTGTTTGAAGTTTGGCAGCCGGCGCACATTATGCCAGATGAAATGCTATCACGCCTGGCCGCTGAATGGTTTGTGTCATTAAGAGAATAAGGCAAACAGGGAGCCGCGCGCGCTCAGAACCTCGCCGCTCGCACGGCGTTCTGAGGGAAGGCAAGATTAAGGGGATGTTCAGAGGCACTCGTCTGTCAAGACTTCAAAGATGCCATCGACACTCCTTGTTTCTGCCGGTGCAGAAACCAAATCGCACACACTCTGCTGCCTCTGTGGCTGTCAAAGCTCCTCTGACATCCCCTTCATCAGGTATACAGGCTTTAATCCAGACACAGATAAATAAATCAACACAGAGGGGTCCCACTCTTTCCAGCACCTCCTGGTGGCAGGGGTATCCACACATATGCAGAGAAGACATGAAGAAGTCATTAGTCGTCTGCTGGGGACAACAAAGGGAGGCCAATTGCACCTTCCAGAAGGGATCGTTAATGCACAAGGAAATAAGTCAATTAGCCAATAAACCCCATTTTGTTTGAGATGATTCAGCACAAGTAAGGCTTTTTGTGGTCCTAAAACAGATTTAGTTTTTAATATTACTCGTGTAGGGGCTCGGGAAAAGGTGTCCTAACTTTTGGACTCGGGGGGCCGCATTGGGCTAAAACAATATGGTCAGGGGCCGAAAGCATTTAAAGTAAGAATATACATACACACATACATATATATTATGTATAGGTAAACATACATATATATATATATATATATATATATATATATATATATATATATGTATATGGATGATGGATGGATGGATATATATATGTAAATATATATATATATATATATATATATATACATATACATGTAAATATATATATACACTATACATGTAAATATATATATACACATATACATACATACATATATATATATATATATATATATATATATATATACATGTAAATATATATATACACATATACATACATATATATATATATATATATATATATATATATATATACACACATATATACACATATACATAAATATATGTATACATATATATATATATATATATATACATACATGTAAATATATATACACATATACATATATATATATATATATATATATATATACACATATATACACATATGCATAAATATTTGTATACATATATATATATATATATATATATATATATATATATATATATATATACATATACATATATATATATATATACATATACATATATACAAATACATATATACATGCATATACGTATACATATATATATATATATATATATATATATACATATCTACACATATACAAATACATATATACATGCATCATCATCACATAACAAGAAGGTAGTGAAAAAGAAGAAGCTTATGACTATGGTGTCAACACGGACTACAATGGCGGAAGCGCGCACATTTTCAGGACTTATGCAGATCCCAAATACACATCAGTAGGTACCAGAAGATAAGAAAAGTTGGTTTTGCATAATATTGGGAAACAAAACGCCAGATAAAATGTCTAAAGTTCCTTGGGTGAATAATGTAAACTCACTACACCGGTAGTTTTTAGCGCTTCCATAGCGAGTTAAATGACAGATATAAATTAGAACTTTACGCTACTTTATATTAGAAATGGCAACAGCGGAAGATGAATGCCGCATAAAAAGGTCGATAAAAAGAAGAAGCTTATGACTACGGTGTCAACACGGACTACAAAGGCGGACCCGCGCACATTTTCAGGACTTATGCAGATCCCAAATACACATCAGCAGGTACCAGAAGGTAAGAAAAGTTGCTTTTGCATAATATTGGGAAACAAAACGCCAGATAAAATGTCTAAAGTTCCTTGGGTGAATAATGTAAACTCACTATACCGGTAGTTTTTAACGCTTCCATAGCGAGTCAAATGACAGATATAAATTAGAACTTTACGCTACTTTATATTAGAAATGGAAACAGCAGAGGATGAATGTCCCACAACAAGAAAATAGGGGAAAAAAAGAAGCTTATCGACAACGGTGTCGCCACCGACTACAAAGGCGGACCGGGCAAATTTTCAGGACTCATGCAGATCCCAAACACAGATCAGCAGGTACCAGAAGGTAAGAAAAGTTGGTTTCGCATGATGTTACGAAACAAAACACCCCATAATATGTCTGCTAATAGGTGCCATTTTGCGGTCCTTATACACACACCATACTAACACTCATATGTTGAAGAGTACGTCTGACTATTGTAGGATGGACAATTCAACACTTAACTCAACAAGTATATGTGTAAATAAATGAACACTGAAATTCAAGTATTTATTTTATATATATATATATATATATATATATATATATATATATATATATATATATATATATATATATATATATATATATATATATATATATATATATAAAATAAAATATTCACTGAAAGTCAAGTATTTTTTATATATATATATATATATATATATATATATATAAATATACATATATATATATATATATATATATATATATATATATATATATATATACATACATATATATACATATATATATATATATATATACATACATATATATATATATATATATATATATATATATATATATATATATATATATATATATATATATATATATATATATATATATATATATATATGAAATACTTGACTTGGTGAATTCTAGCTGTAAATATACTCCTCCCCTCTTAACCACGCCCCCAACCACGCCCCCCCCACCTCCCGAAATCGGAGGTCTCAAGGTTGGCAAGTATGCTCAAAGAACTACTCACCCCCAAATCCTCCACACGACACCTCCGCTCTGGACAAGCTAACCTCCCTCCAACCTCCGAGGACAAATCTACGAACAATGGGAGACCGGGCTTTCTGCTCCGCCGCTCCCAGTCTGTTGAACGCTCTCCCTGACCACCTGAGGGCACCACAGACTGAAAAACCCTTCTTTTTAAAAAAGCCTTTTTTTTAGATATATGCATACTAGTTTTAGCTATTTGGTTGTTCTAGTTATTATTTTTATTTATTTTTTATTTTATTTTTCTTAATACACTGTAGCACTTTGAGGTTGTTTACTCAATGTAAAGTTTATTATTATTATTATTAAGTGCGCCTTATAGTCCGAAAAATACGGTAAGTATTGAGGCCAGGGTCTGTCCCTGAGCACACCTAACAGGCGAGGAATGAAACTGGATGTTTCTATCAATCTAACAGTTTCCTTCTTCAGGCGCTCTGATCAATGTCAACAATGGAAGAAGACTGGAGTTGGATTGAGGGCCAACACTTTGACATACAAGCAGATACGGGCCCACATGGGGGTTTGGATACCGGCGAATCCAACAAACTCACACGGCAGATGGGAGGACCATGGGAAGCAATCTGAGGCATCAACAATGAAATAAACAGAGCAAACACCGTGTGCCCCGCATCGCTTTAACTCGCAGGGAAACGGAGCGGGGAAAAGAAAAACCAGGAGCGGGAGCATCGGCGTGTTTTACCTGTCGAGGTGTGTTTTCTTTTGGCTCCTTTCATTTTATTTTAACAGCAAAAAAAGCGAGGCACGAAGACACGAGATCACCACGACAGAAATATGTTGTTTGAACTGAG
This sequence comes from Nerophis lumbriciformis, assembly GCF_033978685.3. NCBI lineage: Eukaryota > Metazoa > Chordata > Actinopteri > Syngnathiformes > Syngnathidae > Nerophis > Nerophis lumbriciformis. The sequence continues at coordinate 39,804,750 of NC_084567.2, forward strand.
AGGAGAGATCTGTTGCTCCATTGTTCTGTTTGTTTGTTTTTGAAGACCGGTCTGGCAGCACACGGCGCATCCCTTTCAGAATACAAAAGATGCCTTAGAGGCAACATAAGTGAAGTTTTATGCTGATGACTGACTGCGTGACAAACATTGGCTGAGAAACTCCAACTCCTTTCAGCCGGGGGTACCTGGATTATTTGTCAAGAGCTTTAAAAAAAGGCGAGGGGGAAAAAAAAACAAAAATGTAATTTATATCCTATAAAACAGTGTTTTTCAACCTTTTTGGAGCATGGAGCCCAGTGTTTGTTTGATGTGGAAATTGGACAGTTTGAATCCGTCTCCTTTAATTTTTCACGTTCCTCTTATAGCGGGTGCTTTTCAACCTTTTTTTGAGCCAAAGCGTATTTTTTTCATTGAAAAAAATCCAGAGACACACAACCAGCAGAAATCATAAAAAAATCCAACTCAGTTGCAATTGTTGGGTATGAATTTAAAGCATAACCATCAATATAGCTCTTGTCTCAAAGTAGGTGTACTCTTACCACCTGTCACATCACACCACGACTTATTTAGAGTTTTTTGGTGTTTTCTCGTGTTTAGTGTTTTAGTTCTTGTCTTGCGCTCCTATTTTGTTGTTGATTGTCATGTCATGTATGGCTGTAAGTTTTTGCTGTCGTCCAGAATTCTGTTTTTGTTGACTTTGTTGCCAGTTCAGTTTTAGTTTCGTTCTACATAGCCGTACCTAAGCTTCAATGCCTTTTCTTAGGGGTACTCACCTTTTGTTTATTTTTGGTTTTAAGCATTAGATAACTTTTTACCTGCACGCTGCCTCCCGCTGTGATCACGATAAACCATCGTCGACCTGTTCCCGACATCTACAAAGCCATTAGCTACCGGCTTCCACCTGCGTGATGTGACAGGTCATGACAGTACACCTACTTTGAGAAAAGAGCTATAGTGATGCATGGTTGGTTAGTATGGCAAAAAAAATGTAATGCTTAAACCAAAAATAAACAAAAGGTGAGCACCCCTAAGAAAAGGCATTGAAGCTTACGTACAGCTATATAGAACGAAACTAAAACTGAACTGGCTACAAAGTAAACAAAAACTGAATGCTGGACGACAGCAAAGTCTTACAGCGTGTGGAGCAGCAGACGGCGTCCACAAAGTACATCCGTACATGACATGACAATCAACAACAGAAATCATAAAAAAAATCAAACTCAGTTGCAATTGTTGGGTATGAATTTAAAGCATAACCAACCATGCATCAATATAGCTCTTGTCTCAAAGTAGGTGTACTCTTACCACCTGTCACATCACACCACGACTTATTTAGAGTTTTGTTGGTGTTTTCTCGTGTGTAGTGTTTTAGTTCTTGTCTTGCGCTCCTATTTTGTTGTTGATTGTCATGTTCATCTATGGCTGTAAGTTTTTGCTGTCGTCCAGAATTCTGTTTTTGTTGACTTTGGTGCCAGTTCAGTTTTAGTTTTGTTCTACATAGCCGTACCTAAGCTTCAATGCCTTTTCTTAGGGGTACTCACCTTTTGTTTAAATAAGTCGTGGTGTGATGTGACAGGTGGTAAGAGTACACCTACTTTGAGACAAGAGCTATATTGATGCATGGTTGGTTATGGTTTAAATTCATACCCAACAATTGCAACTGAGTTTGATTTTTTTATGATTTCTGTTGTTGATTGTCATGTCATGTACGGATGTACTTTGTGGACGCCGTCTGCTGCTCCACACGTTGTAAGTTTTTGCTGTCGTCCAGCATTCAGTTTTTGTTTACTTTGTAGCCAGTTCAGTTTTAGTTTCGTTCTATATAGCTGTACGTAAGCTTCAATGCCTTCTCTTAGGGGTGCTCACCTTTTGTTTATTTTTGGTTTAAGCATTACATTTTTTTTTGCCATACTAACCAACCATGCATCACTATAGCTCTTGTCTCAAAGTAGGTGTACTGTCATGACCTGTCACATCACGCAGGTGGAAGCCGGTAGCTAATGGCTTTGTAGATGTCGGGAACAGGTCGACCATGGTTTATCGTGATCACAGCGGGAGGCAGTGTGCAGGTAAAAAGGTACCTAATGTTTTTTTGGTGTTTTCTCGTGTGTAGTGTTTTAGTTCTTGTCTTGCGCTCCTATTTTGTTGTTGATTGTCATGTCATGTATGGCTGTAAGTTTTTGCTGTTGTCCAGAATTCTGTTTTATGTTGACTTTGTTGCCAGTTCAGTTTTAGTTTCGTTCTACATAGCCGTACCTAAGCTTCAATGCCTTTTCTTAGGGGTACTCACCTTTTGTTTAAATAAGTCGTGGTGTGATGTGACAGGTGGTAAGAGTACACCTACTTTGAGACAAGAGCTATATTGATGCATGGTTGGTTATGGTTTAAATTCATACCCAACAATTGCAACTGAGTTTGATTTTTTTTATGATTTCTGTTGTTGATTGTCATGTCATGTACGGATGTACTTTGTGGACGCCGTCTGCTGCTCCACACGTTGTAAGTTTTTGCTGTCGTCCAGCATTCTGTTTTTGTTTACTTTGTAGCCAGTTCAGTTTTAGTTTCGTTCTATATAGCTGTACGTAAGCTTCAATGCCTTCTCTTAGGGGTGCTCACCTTTTGTTTATTTTTGGTTTAAGCATTCAATTTTTTTTGCCATACTAACCAACCATGCATCACTATAGCTCTTGTCTCAAAGTAGGTGTACTGTCATGACCTGTCACATCACGCAGGTGGAAGCCGGTAGCTAATGGCTTTGTAGATGTCGGGAACAGGTCGACGATGGTTTATCGTGATCACAGCGGGAGGCAGAGTGCAGGTAAAAAGGTACCTAATGTTTTTTGGTGTTTTTTCGTGTGTAGTGTTTTAGTTCTTGTCTTGCGCTCCTATTTTGTTGTTGATTGTCATGTCATGTATGGCTGTAAGTTTTTGCTGTCGTCCAGAATTCTGTTTTTGTTGACTTTGTTGCCAGTTCAGTTTTAGTTTTGTTCTACATAGCCGTACCTAAGCTTCAATGCCTTTTCTTAGGGGTACTCACCTTTTGTTTATTTTTGGTTTTAAGCATTAGATAACTTTTTACCTGCACGCTGCCTCCCGCTATGATCACGATAAACCATCGTCGACCTGTTCCCGACATCTACAAAGCAATTAGCTACCGGCTTCCACCTGCGTGATGTGACAGGTCGTGACAGTACACCTACTTTGAGACAAGAGCTATAGTGATGCATGGTTGGTTAGTATGGCAAAAAAATGTTAATGCTTAAACCAAAAATAAACAAAAGGTGAGCACCCCTAAGAAAAGGCATTGAAGCTTACGTACAGCTATATAGAACGAAACTAAAACTGAACTGGCTACAAAGTAAACACAAACTGAATGCTGGACGACAGCAAAAACTTACGTGTGGAGCAGCAGACGGCGTCCACAAAAGTACATCCGTACATGACATGACAATCAACAACAGAAATCATAAAAAAATCAAACTCAGTTGCAATTGTTGGGTATGAATTTAAACCATAACCAACCATGCATCAATATAGCTCTTGTCTCAAAGTAGGTGTACTCTTACCACCTGTCACATCACACCACGACTTATTTAGAGTTTTTTGGTGTTTTCTCGTGTGTAGTGTTTTAGTTCTTGTCTTGCGCTCCTATTTTGTTGTTGATTGTCATGTCATGTATGGCTGTAAGTTTTTGCTGTCGTCCAGAATTCTGTTTTTGTTTTCTTTGGTGCCAGTTCAGTTTTAGTTTCATTCTACATAGCCGTACCTAAACTTCAATGCCTTTTCTTAGGGGTACTCACCTTTTGTTTAAATAAGTCGTGGTGTGATGTGACAGGTGGTAAGAGTACACCTACTTTGAGACAAGAGCTATATTGATGCATGGTTGGTTATGGTTTAAATTCATACCCAACAATTGCAACTGAGTTTGATTTTTTTATGATTTCTGTTGTTGATTGTCATGTCATGTACGGATGTACTTTGTGGACGCCGTCTGCTGCTCCACACGTTGTAAGTTTTTGCTGTCGTCCAGCATTCAGTTTTTGTTTACTTTGTAGCCAGTTCAGTTTTAGTTTCGTTCTATATAGCTGTACGTAAGCTTCAATGCCTTTTCTTAGGGGTGCTCACCTTTTGTTTATTTTTGGTTTAAGCATTACATTTTTTTTTGCCATACTAACCAACCATGCATCACTATAGCTCTTGTCTCAAAGTAGGTGTACTGTCATGACCTGTCACATCACGCAGGTGGAAGCCGGTAGCTAATGGCTTTGTAGATGTCGGGAAAAGGTCGACGATGGTTTATCGTGATCACAGCGGGAGGCAGTGTGCAGGTAAAAAGGTACCTAATGTTTTTTGGTGTTTTTTCGTGTGTAGTGTTTTAGTTCTTGTCTTGCGCTCCTATTTTGTTGTTGATTGTCATGTCATGTATGGCTGTAAGTTTTTGCTGTCGTCCAGAATTCTGTTTTTGTTGACTTTGTTGCCAGTTCAGTTTTAGTTTTGTTCTACATAGCCGTACCTAAGCTTCAATGCCTTTTCTTAGGGGTACTCACCTTTTGTTTATTTTTGGTTTTAAGCATTAGATACCTTTTTACCTGCACGCTGCCTCCCGCTGTCGCGTGCATAATATGATCACGATAAACCATCGTCGACCATGCATCAATATAGCTCTTGTCTCAAAGTAGGTGTACTCTTACCACCTGTCACATCACGACCTGACTTATTTGGAGTTTTTTGGTGTTTTCCCGTGTGTAGTGTTTTAGTTCTTGTCTTGCGCTCATATTTTGTTGTTGATTGTCATGTCATGTATGGCTGTAAGTTTTTGCTGTCGTCCAGAATTCTGTTTTTGTTGACTTTGGTGCCAGTTCAGTTTTAGTTTTGTTCTACATAGCCGTACCTAAGCTTCAATGCCTTTTCTTAGGGGTACTCACCTTTTGTTTAAATAAGTCGTGGTGTGATGTGACAGGTGGTAAGAGTACACCTACTTTGAGACAAGAGCTATATTGATGCATGGTTGGTTATGGTTTAAATTCATACCCAACAATTGCAACTGAGTTTGATTTTTTTATGATTTCTGTTGTTGATTGTCATGTCATGTACGGATGTACTTTGTGGACGCCGTCTGCTGCTCCACACGTTGTAAGTTTTTGCTGTCGTCCAGCATTCAGTTTTTGTTTACTTTGTAGCCAGTTCAGTTTTAGTTTCGTTCTATATAGCTGTACGTAAGCTTCAATGCCTTCTCTTAGGGGTGCTCACCTTTTGTTTATTTTTGGTTTAAGCATTACATTTTTTTTGCCATACTAACCAACCATGCATCACTATAGCTCTTGTCTCAAAGTAGGTGTACTGTCATGACCTGTCACATCACGCAGGTGGAAGCCGGTAGCTAATGGCTTTGTAGATGTCGGGAACAGGTCGACGATGGTTTATCGTGATCACAGCGGGAGGCAGTGTGCAGGTAAAAAGGTACCTAATGTTTTTTGGTGTTTTCTCGTGTGTAGTGTTTTAGTTCTTGTCTTGCGCTCCTATTTTGTTGTTGATTGTCATGTCATGTATGGCTGTAAGTTTTTGCTGTCGTCCAGAATTCTGTTTTTGTTGACTTTGTTGCCAGTTCAGTTTTAGTTTTGTTCTACATAGCCGTACCTAAGCTTCAATGCCTTTTCTTAGGGGTACTCACCTTTTGTTTATTTTTGGTTTAAGCATTAGGTACCTTTTTACCTTCACACTGCCTCCCGCTGTCGCCTGCATATTGTGATCACGATAAACCATCGTCGACCTGTTCCCGACATCTACAAAGCAATTAGCTACCGGCTTCCACCTGCGTGATGTGACAGGTCGTGACAGTACACCTACTTTGAGACAAGAGCTATAGTGATGCATGGTTGGTTAGTATGGCAAACATTTTTTAATGCTTAAACCAAAAATAAACAAAAGGTGAGCACCCCTAAGAAAAGGCATTAAAGCTTATGTACAGCTATATAGAACGAAACTAAAACCGAACTGGCTACAAAGTAAACAAAAACTGAATGCTGGACGACAGCAAAAACTTACAACGTGTGGAGCAGCAGACGGCGTCCACAAAGTACATTCGTACATGACATGACAATCAACAACAGAAATCATAAAAAAATCAAACTCAGTTGCAATTGTTGGGTATGAATTTAAAGCATAACCAACCATGCATCAATATAGGTCTTATCTCAAAGTAGGTGTACTCTTACCACCTGTCACATCACACCACATTTCATTTGGAGTTTTTTGGTGTTTTCCCGTGTGTAGTGTTTTAGTTCTTGTCTTGCGCTCCTATTTTGTTGTTGATTGTCATGTCATGTACGGATGTAAGTTTTTGCTGTCGTCCAGAATTCTGTTTTTGTTGACTTTGTTGCCAGTTCAGTTTTAGTTTCATTCTACATAGCCGTACCTAAGCTTCAATGCCTTTTCTTAGGGGTACTCACCTTTTGTTTATTTTTGGTTTTAAGCATTAGACACATTTTTACCTGCACACTGCCTCCCGCTGTCGCCTGCATATTGTGATCACGATAAACCATCGTCGACCTGTTCCCGACATCTACAAAGCAATTAGCTACCGGCTTCCACCTGCGTTATGTGACAGGTCGTGACAGTACACCTACTTTGAGACAAGAGCTATAGTGATGCATGGTTGGTTAGTATGGCAAAATTTTTTTAATGCTTAAACCAAAAATAAACAAAAGGTGAGCACCCCTAAGGAAAGGCATTGAAGCTTACGTACAGCTATATAGAACGAAAATAAAACTGAACTGGCTACAAAGTAAACAAAAACTGAATGCTGGACGACAGCAAAAACTTACAACATGTGGAGCAGCAGACGGCGTCCACAAAGTACATCCGTACATGACATGACAATCAACAACAGAAATCATAAAAAAATCAAACTCAGTTGCAATTGTTGGGTATGAATTTAAACCATAACCAAGCATGCATCACTATAGGTCTTGTCTCAAAGTAGGTGTACTCTTACCACCTGTCACATCACACCCTGACTTATTTGGAGTTTTTTGGTGTTTTCCCGTGTGTAGTGTTTTAGTTCTTGTCTTGCGCTCCTATTTTGTTGTTGATTGTCATGTCATGTACGGATGTAAGTTTTTGCTGTCGTCCAGAATTCTGTTTTTGTTTACTTTGGTGCCAGTTCAGTTTTAGTTTTGTTCTACATAGCCGTACCTAAGCTTCAATGCCTTTTCTTAGGGGTACTCACCTTTTGTTTATTTTTGGTTTTAAGCATTAGATACCTTTTTACCTGCACGGTGCCTCCCGCTGTGATCACGACAAACCATCGTCGACCTGTTCCCGACATCTACAAAGCAATTAGCTACCGGCTTCCACCTGCATGATGTGACAGGTCATGACAGTACACCTACTTTGAGACAAGAGCTATAGTGATGCATTGTTGGTTAGTATGGCAAACAAATGTTAATGCTTAAACCAAAAATAAACAAAAGGTGAGCACCCCTAAGAAAAGACATTGAAGCTTACGTACAGCTATGTAGAACGAAACTAAAACTGAACTGGCGACAAAGTAAACAAAAACTGAATGCTGGACGACAGCAAAAACTTACAACGTGTGGAGCAGCAGACGGCGTCCACAAAGTACATCCGTACATGACATGACAATCAACAACAGAAATCCTAAAAAAATCAAACTCAGTTGCAATTGTTGGGTATGAATTTAAACCATAACCAAGCATGCATCACTATAGGTCTTGTCTCAAAGTAGGTGTACTCTTATCACCTGTCACATCACACCACGACTTATTTGGAATTTTTTGGTGTTTTCCCGTGTGTAGTGTTTTAGTTCTTGTCTTGCACTCCTATTTTGTTGTTGATCATCATGTCATGTATGGCTGTAAGTTTTTGCTGTCGTCCAGAATTCTGTTTTTGTTGACTTTGTTGCCAGTTCAGTTTTAGTTTTGTTCTACATAGCCGTACCTAAGCTTCAATGCTTTTTCTTAGGGGTACTCACCTTTTGTTTATTTTTGTTTATCATATGTGAGGTGGTGGGTCGACAGATCTTCGGGAGCCCGGTTGACAGTTTGAATAAAGTATTTTTATTTTGCATAAACACCCGGGGGTGGCTTGCTTTCCAGCAATATACGTTTGTTTCTGGGCATGTGTCTTTCCCTGGCTCCAACTCCAACAACGTGTCTCGTGCCGGCTGCTGCTAATAAGGGCGACAGGTGATTAGATAACAAGCCCCAGCTGGGCAATCTACTCACCTCACTTCAAAGAAACTCTTCAAACTTAAAGTATTTACAAAGTACAAAGAAGAAGAACCATGTTAAACGTTCTAATTTATTCCATCCATCCATTCTTTCATTCTTAAAATAATCTTACTTAATCTCATCATATGAAATATAACTTACTTCACCAATTATTATTTATTTATTTAGTTTTATTGTGATCACTTATGGATGTTATTGTGAATTAATTGAGAACAGGAAGTGAACAAAAGTTTTCGCAACTGTTATGTAAAAGAAAAGGGGTAGGATTAAATAAGCTCTGCTTCTTCCTACTCCTTTTCGAACATGTTGACAAGAGAAACTGGAAATTGTGATGCATCATGTTGCATGCTTGCATGTTCCAAATAAACTCAAACTCAACTCAACTCAACCTGCCGCTGTCTTCGAGGCCGGTCCTTACACACCTTCGCTCCGCGGCAGGCCCGCAGACCACGCCCCCCCTCCACATCCAACAAATTGCGACTACTACCACTTTTCATTGTCTACCGAGTTTCATTCTTTAATGATTTCTGCTGGTGGTGTGCCTGCTCCAAAAAGGTTGAAAAGCACCCGCTATAAGAGGAACGGCGGGCACCCACGGGGTCCGTGTTAGTTGTGAAAAATTAAAGGAGACGGATTCAAACTGTCCAATTTCCACATCAAACAAACACCGGGCTCCGTGCTCCTGGAGAGGCTGCCTCATATCTAACACATCGCTTCAGAAAGACCCCCCCCCCCACCCCCCCATCCATCCATCCTTCCATAACCACCACTGCCATCCCTCCACCCGTCCACGCTGCAGCCGCCACTTTTTTTCCCCTCTTTGCTTTTAACTGGCATACTCTCCATTTCCTCAATAACCCCGCTCTCTAATTCCCCTAAGCACTGAACTGGTTACACTAGCCACCGTCTCTCCCCTGCCTAATTATACCCTTGCGAGTCTATTAATCAACTGGTGAATTATTTAAGAAGGAGCGCTCCTCTGCCTGTAACCGTCTTTGACACTGCGAGGAGAAAGGCAGCGGGCGGAGGCAAAAAGGGGGATGAATGATGGGAAGGAAGGAAAGGACGGAAGCGAAGGAATGAAAGAAAAAAAAGAATAAAAAGAAAAGAATCGGGGGTCTTCCTGCAGGCGTCCCTGGAGAAGCTGTGCAGCGCTGCACCCAGACAAGACAACCCCCCCCCCCATCGACATTCACCCTGTTTGTTTTTTTGTTGTTGTTGTTTTCCCCCTATCCCACCCTCCATTTCCATGCATAAGTTTTCACCATAAACAGGAATTCATGAATATATGGAGTGTAACAGCGAGGAAGGGGGGGGGAGACAGAGGTTGAGGTGAAGGAAAAGCTGAGACTGGGAAGGGTGGGCGGCGGGGTGGGGTGGGGGTGGGGGGGGGATTATGTAGACAATGCAAAAGCATGCACACACACACACACACACACACACACACATTCTTGTATTTGTTACCCTCTTTAGGACCAGCCTTTCTAGATATATAAAGATGTGTATTTACAACATTAATAATATATACATACTATGCAGATATAAAAAAAAGGTAGGGTAAAAATCCTGACTTTGGTGCAATGTTCACGGACTCTAGTATTTGGCTCTCTATTAGATGCAATGGTTTTTCCTTATTGGGACCATGGTTTCGGCCCTAACTTGTTCACACCTCCTCATATGGACGGTACTTTTCCTTGTTGATGTCTCAATAATGGTAAATTTACAAGAAGACACACACACACACACACACACACACACACACACACACACACACACACACACACACACACACACACAAATTCTTGTATTTGTTACCTTCTTGAGACCTCCGAAAAACGCCTACCTCTTTAAGACCAGCCTTTTTAGATGTATAAAGATGTGTATTTACAACATTAATAATATATACATACTATGCAGGTATAAAAAAAAAGGTAGGGTAAAAATCCTGACTTTGGTGCAATGTTCACGGACTCTAGTATTTGGCTCTCTATTAGATGCAATGGTTTTTCCTAATTGGGACCATGGTTTCGGCCCTAACTTGTTCACACCTCCTCGTATGGACGGTACTTTTCCTTGTTGATGTCTCAATAATGGTAGAAATACAAGAAGACACACACACACACACACGTTCTTGTATTTGTTACCTTCTTGAGACCTCCGAAAAATGCCTACCTCTTTAGGACCAACCTTTCTAGATATATAAAGATGTGTATTTACAACATTAATAATATATACATACTATGCAGATATAAAAAAAAGGTAGGGTAAAAATCCTGACTTTGGTGCAATGTTCACGGACTCTAGTATTTGGCTCTCTATTAGATGCAATGGTTTTTCCTTATTGGGACCATGGTTTTGGCCCTAACTTGTTCACACCTCCTCGTATGGACGGTACTTTTCCTTGTTGATGTCTCAATAATGGTAGAAATACAAGAAGACACACACACACACACACATATTCTTGTATTTGTTACCTTCTTGAGACCTCCGAAAAACGCCTACCTCTTTAGGACCACCCTTTCTAGATATATAAAGATGTGTATTTACAACATTAATAATATATACATACTATGCAGATATAAAAAAAGGTAGGGTAAAAATCTTGACTTTGGTGCAATGTTCACGGACTCTAGTATTTGGCTCTCTATTAGATAAAATGGTTTTTCCTTATTGGGACCATGGTTTCGGCCCTAACTTGTTCACACCTCCTCATATGGACGGTACTTTTCCTTGTTGATGTCTCAATAATGGTAGAAATACAAGAAGACACACACACACACACACACACACACACACACACACACACACACACACACACAGACACACACACACACACACACACACACACACACACATTCTTGTATTTGTTACTTTCTTGAGACCTTCGAAAAACGCCTACCTCTTTAGGACCACCCTTTCTAGATATATAAAGATGTGTATTTACAACATTAATAATATATACATACTAAGCAGATATAAAAAAAGGTAGGGTAAAAATCCTGACTTTGGTGCAATGTTCACGGACTCTAGTATTTGGCTCTCTATTAGATAAAATGGTTTTTCCTTATTGGGACCATGGTTTCGGCCCTAACTTGTTCACACCTCCTCATATGGACGGTACTTTTCCTTGTTGATGTCTCAATAATGGTAGAAATACAAGAAGACACACACACACACACACACACACACACACACACACACACACACACACACACACACACACAGACACACACACACACACACACACACACACACACACACATTCTTGTATTTGTTACTTTCTTGAGACCTTCGAAAAACGCCTACCTCTTTAGGACCACCCTTTCTAGATATATAAAGATGTGTATTTACAACATTAATAATATATACATACTAAGCAGATATAAAAAAAGGTAGGGTAAAAATCCTGACTTTGGTGCAATGTTCACGGACTCTAGTATTTGGCTCTCTATTAGATGCAATGGTTTTTCCTTATTGGGCCCATGATTTTGGCCCTAACTTGTTCACACCTCCTCATATGGACGGTACTTTTCCTTGTTGATGTCTCAATAATGGTAGAAATACAAGAAGACACACACACACACACACATTCTTGTATTTGTTACCTTCTTGAGACCTCCGAAAAACGCCTACCTCTTTAGGAGCACCCTTTCTAGATATATAAAGATGTGTATTTACAACATTAATAATATATACATACTCTGCAGATATAAAAAAAGGTAGGCTAAAAATCCTGACTTTGGTGCAATGTTCACGGACTCTAGTATTTGGCTCTCTATTAGATGCAATGGTTTTTCCTTATTGGGACCATGGTTTCGGCCCTAACTTGTTCACACCTCCTCATATGGACGGTACTTTTCCTTGTTGATGTCTCAATAATGGTAGAAATACAAGAAGACACACACACACACACACACACACACACACACATTCTTGTATTTGTTACCTTCTTGAAACCTCCGAAAAACGCCTACCTCTTTAAGACCAGCCTTTCTAGATATATAAAGATGTGTATTTACAACATTAATAATATACACATACAATGCAGATATAAAAAAAGGTAGGGTAAAAATCCTGACTTTGGTGCAATGTTCACGGACTCTAGTATTTGGCTCTCTATTAGATGCAATGGTTTTTCCTTATTGGGACCATGATTTCGGCCCTAACTTGTTCACACCTCCTCATATGGACGGCACTTTTCCTTGTTGATGTCTCAATAATGGTAGAAATACAAGAAGACACACACACACACACATTCTTGTATTTGTTACCTTCTTGAGACCTCCGAAAAACGCCTACCTCTTTAGGAGCACCCTTTCTAGATATATAAAGATGTGTATTTACAACATTAATAATATATACATACTCTGCAGATATAAAAAAAGGTAGGCTAAAAATCCTGACTTTGGTGCAATGTTCACGGACTCTAGTATTTGGCTCTCTATTAGATGCAATGGTTTTTCCTTATTGGGACCATGGTTTCGGCCCTAACTTGTTCACACCTCCTCATATGGACGGTACTTTTCCTTGTTGATGTCTCAATAATGGTAGAAATACAAGAAGACACACACACACACACACACACACACCCACACACACACACACACACACACACACACACACACACACACACACTCTTGTATTTGTTACCTTCGAGAGACCTCCGAAAAACGCCTACCTCTTTAGGACCACCCTTTCTAGATATATAAAGATGTGTATTTACAACATTAATAATATATACATACTATGTAGATATAAAAAAGGTAAGGTAAAAATCCTGACTTTGGTGCAATGTTCACGGACTCTAGTATTTGGCTCTCTATTAGATGCAATGGTTTTTCCTTATTGGGACCATGGTTTTGGCCCTAACTTGTTCACACCTCCTCATATGGACGGTACTTTTCCTTGTTGATGTCTCAATAATGGTAGAAATACAAGAAGACACACACACACACACACACACACACACACACACACACACACACACACACACACACACACACACACACACACACACACACACACACATTCTTTAATTTGTCACATTCTTGGGAAACCCGAAAAATGCCTACATCTTTAGGACCACCCTTTCTAGATATATAAAGATGTGTATTTACAACATTAATAATATATACATACTATGCAAATATAAAAAAGCTTGTTGTGAAAAATGAGAAAAAGGTCACAATTTCACAAGAAAAACTTAGAATTTTGGCAGTATTATAATAAAAGTCCTAATTTTACTCAACGCGAGTCGAAATTTTACAAGAAAAACTGACCATTTGCGCAATGTTATGATAAAAGTTTAAATGTTACTCAATAATAGTCACAATTTTACAAGAAAAGCTTAAAATGTGTGTTTTTTATGAAAAGAGTCATGATGTTACTTGACAAAACCCTTGAAGCTGAGTGCCAAGCAGGGAGGTAATGGGTCCCATTTTTATAGTCTTTGGTATGACTCGGCCGGGATTTGAACTCACAACCTACCGATCTCAGGGCGGACACTCTAACCACCAAAAGTAAAAATGGGACCCATTACCTCCCTGCTTGGCATTCAGTATCAAGGGTTGGAATTGGGGGTTAAATCACCAAAAATGATTCCCGGGCGCGGCCACCGCTGCTGCCCACTGCTCCCCTCACCTCCCAGGGGGTGATCAAGGGTGATGGGTCAAATGCAGAGAATAATTTCGCCACACCTAGTGTGTGTGTGACAATCATTGGTACTTTAACTTTAACTTTAACTTTAAAAGTCACAATTTTATAAGAAAACCTTAAAAATGTCGGCAATATCATAATCCATCCATCCATCCATCCATTTTCTACCGCTTGTCCCTTTTGTGATCGCGGGGGGTTGCTGGAGCCTATCATAATAATCGGAATTTTACTGGGCAAAAATTATGACAAAAGTCATAATTCTACTCCAAAAAACGTCACTATTTTACAAGAACAATATTGTGATAAAAGTCAGAATTTGCTATGACAAATGTTGCCATTTTGCATTGAAAAGTAAAAAATTTTACGAGAAAATATTGCAATATTACAGAAACAGAAAGAATATGATAAATTGTTCCCAATTGTATAAGAAAAAAGTTGATGCATTGTGAGAAAAATACTTTTTTTTTTGTAATTGTTTTTTAATCTTCATTATTTACTTCAAGTTATTACATTATCTATCACTCTCTCTCTCTCTCTCTCTCTCTCTCTCTCTCTCTCTCTCTCTCTCTCTCTCTCTCTCTCTCTCTCTCTCTCTCTATATATATATATATATATATATATATATATATATATATATATATATATATAATTATTATTAATATTTATTTTTAATTCATTAATTTCAAGGGGGCGCATTTCAATTTCTTACACACACTTGTTATTACATATTTTGGCCAGAGGGGGAGCACTTCAAATTTTTACACACACTTGTTATTTCATATGTTGGGGGAGCACTTTTAAAACAGACACACAGTGAATGTGAAAAATCCCTCCTTTTTGGGACCACCCTCATTTTGATAGATGTCACCAGCAGGGGTGCAAATGAGACGTCCTCTATTAGATGCAATGTTATTGATTTATGTCATCACTTATATGGAAGATACTTTTCCTTGTTGATGTCTCAAGAAGGGTAGAAATACAAGAACACACACACACGCACACACACACACGCACACGCACGCACACACACACACACACACACACACACACACATGTTCTTGTATTTGTTACCTTCTTGAGACCTGCGAAAAATGCCTACCTCTTTAGGACCAGCCTTTCTAGATATATAAAGAGGTGTATTTACAACATTAATAATATATACATACTATGCAAATATAAAAAAGCTTGTTGTGAAAAATGTGTTGGAATTTCACAAGAAAAAGGTCACAATTTCACAAGAAAAATTTAGAATTTTGGCAGTATTATAGCAAAAGTCCTAATTTTACTCAACGCGAGTCGAAATTTTACAAGAAAAACTGACCATTTGCGCAATGTTATGATAAAAGTCAATAATAGTCGCAATTTTAAAATTTGTGCACTTTTATAAAAAGAGTCGTTATGTTACTCAACAAAAGTCACAATTTTATAAGAAAACTTTAAAAATGTCGGCAATATTAAAATAAGAATCGGAATTTTACTCTGCAAAAATAATGACAAAAGTAATCATTCTACTCCAAAAATGTCACTATTTTATGAGAACAACAAACAAGTTGGCAATATTGTGATAAAAGTCAGAATCTTGTATGACAAATGTGGCCATTTTGCATTGAAAAGTCATAATTTTACATAAAAAAAGTAAACATTTTACGAGGAAATATTGCAATATTACAGAAACAGAAAGAATATGAGAACTTGTTCCCAACTTTATAAGACAAAAGTCGACGCATTGTGAGAAAAATACTATTTTTTTTCATTTTTTGTTTGTAATTGGTTTTTAATCTTCATTATTTACTTCAAGTTATTACAGTATGTCCCTATATACATATTTTTTTTAATCTTTTTTTTTTTTAAAAGGGGCGCATTTCAATTTCTTACACACTTGTTATTACATATTTTGGCCAGAGGGGGAGCACTTCAAATTTTTACACACACTTGTTATTTCATATGTTGGGGGGAGCACTTTAAAAACAGACACACAGTCAATTTGAAAAATCCCTCCTTTTTGGGACCACCCTCATTTTGATAGATTTCACCAGCAGGGGTGCAAATGAGACATTCTCTATTTGTCATGTCTGTGTGATCAGGTTTTATTTTTGGACTTTTTGTGCACTTTTGTTTTGTTTTGTCACCATAGTTACCCATTAGTTTCACCTGTCATGTCACGCACCTGTTTTGAGTCACGCACCTGTTGTTAATCATGTCCATAAGTATTTAAGTTCATTCATTTTCTGTTGTTCGTCCTGACGACCTCACAACACATTTATGCTCTGTTCATGCCTGATACTTATTTTCATGTCAATTCCTCAAGCCAAGTAAGTTTTTGTTCCATATTTATAGTCTTTTTGGTTTCATAGTTTGTTCTCCGCCATTGTGCGTGTTTTTTGTTTGTACTTTTTGCTATAGTCTTTTGGTTTTATAGTTTATTCTCCGCCACTGTGCGCGCTTTCATTTATTCCTTTTTTTGATAATAATAAATCATGTACCTTCATTCCCGTCTCGCACGAGCCAACTTTCCGTTGCATCCTGGAAAAGCACACACCCCGGACCAAGTCATGACACTATTAGATGCAATGTTATTGGGACCATGATTGATGTCATCACTTATATGGAAGATACTTTTCCTTGTTGGTGTCTCCAGAAGGGTAGAAATACAAGAACGCGCACACACACACACACACACAAACACACACACACACACACACACACACACACACACGTGTGTGTCCTTCAAGGGCTTGACAGGCGGTAGCATTCCCCTGAGCAGCAGAACTACGTGGCTGCAGATGATGATGATGATGTTTGTTAGCGTGCCTCAGTCAAGAGGAAGGCGCGGCCTGTCTAATGACTCCCATTGACACTAACGCCTACCGTAAGCAGGGAGTGCAAACAAAACCAAAAAAAAAAAAAAAAAAATCAAACACAGAGAATGTGAGATCATTAGTATTTTAATGTTTTTTGCCCTGGGTTGGACCTCGGGTGAATTGCCGCGCCAGCCAAAGAATGGTAATGGACTTCAGTGGAATGCATTTTTCAGGACAGAAGGATGTGTTGACTTTGGTGCAGCGACTGGAAGTTTACCGCATAATCCCTCACGCACACGCGAGAAACTATTGCTGGAGTAAGACGCTACTTTGGAGGGATGCAACCAGCATTTCATGTCACAGTTATTGTGGCCAAAATTGGCAAGGTCATAATTTTTTTTATGTCAAATGTTTTTATTGCAGTGTTTGCCAGTGAGGCATTAAAAGCCACAAAATGCTCAATCAAACACTTTTATGTTCAAATACTGAACAGATGTTTACCTTATCCCAATAAACATCTGTTCAGTATTTTAACATAAAAGTGTTTGATTGTGAGGCATTAAAAGCCACAAAATGCAACGGGTCCATCAGACCCACAAACGCTGGCTGAGTAACAACAATATAAACCATGCTTGCCAACCCTCCCGGATTTTCCGGGAGACTCCCGAAATTCAGCGCATCTCCCGAAAACCTCCCGGGACAAATTTTCTCCCGAAAATCTCCCGAAATTCAGGCGGACCTGAGTGACGTGTCGACAGCCTGTATTCACGTCCGCTTTCCCACAATATAAACAGCGTGCCTGCCCAATCACGTTATAACTGTAGAATGATGGAGGGCGAGTTCTTGGTTTCTTATGTGGGTTTATTGTGAGGCAGTTTCATTAACGTTCTCCCAGCGCGGCAACAACACACAACAAAAGCAGTCACGTTTTCGTCTACCGTAAAGCAGTTCGTCTGCCGTAAACAGCTATGTTGTGACACTCTTAAACAGGACAATACTGCCATCTACTGTACATATGTGACAATAACATCTAGGGCTTTTAGAGAGTGCAGTGCACAACTGCGCACACAACAAGGAGACGAAGCAGAATGCATCATCAGAGAGGGTGTTCAGCATGGTTAGAAAAATAGTGACAGAGAATAGAACAAGGATGGACAATTCAACCCTTAACTCAACAATGAGTAGATGAGTGTTATGTGTGTGTATATCATACTTGCCAACCCTCACGAATTTTCCGGGAGACTCCCGAAATTCAACGCCTCTCCGGAAAACCTCCCGCGACAAATATTCTCCCGAAAATCTCCCGATTTTCAGCCGGAGCTGGAGGCCACGCCCCCTCCAGCTCCATGCGGACCTGAGTGAGGACAGCCTTTTTTCACGACAGGAGGACAACAGGGTGACAATAAATAAATCATCCAGACTAGAGATAAATTTTATTATTATGTTTATCTTACCTAAAAATAAATATATTTATTAATTTAAAAAAAAAAAAAAAACTAAATATACATTTTTACTATATTTTGCTAAAAACATAGTAAAAACATTGTATTTTTTCTGACTCCTTATTACATCCAGCCATAGAATTATACATAAAAATAAACATATTTGAAATAATTAATTTTAAATTATCATAATAATTCATTTAAAATGACCATATTTAATTATCAAAATAATTGCTTGTTTATCAACAACTTTAGCATTTTATTCATTACATTTTGAAGCTCTCAGAAGCCAAGTTATGTTATATTCCTTAATATTTATTTATGCAAGTTTGAAGTATCAATTATGTAAACACAGTTTTGTTTGCGTATTTTCAGGATATATATATATATATATATATATATATATATATATATATATATATATATATACAGGGGCGTCACTAGCTTTTAAGGACAGGGGGGGCTTAGCCCCCGGGAGATGCACAGGATGCGAGCAAACGTTACGCACGAGCACAAAACTTCACAAACGGCTAACAAAGACTTTGAAATTATTCATTGTTATTAATATTATTTTTAAAAAATGCACGGGACGAAATGAAATGCTCCCCGGGACGATGGCTTTTAACCATTGTTTTTTTGTTTTTTTTTATGTATTTATTCATTTTACATTATATATTAAATGTCTTGGTTTTTCCTCCCTCTGAAAAGCCTATGAAATGTTTAACAAGCCATCCTATAATAATACAACAGCTATTAATGTAACAATACAATAAAACAAATATATTTAATGATGTTTTTTTCATTATTTTAACAATAGGCTAATGTATATTACTTTATATAGATTCTACAAGAAACACAAAACTTAAAAAATAAATTATTTACAATTGCACACACACAAGGTTTTGTGCAGCTTCACTCATTGTAAAGGAAGATAATGTACTTCGTACAACTGCAGGACCGCAAGCAAGGTCGCAGAGAAAATGCGGACTGGAATTTGAGTGATGTGGGCATTTTCTATATGAACAAGTGGAATGGATTGGATACCGACGCACTAAAGGGGCTCTCTACCTTACGCTACGAAGTGAGGGGAAACTGAGTGAATAATAACAGGTTATATGATTATTTATTTAAACTCATATTTGGGCCACTTTATAATGAATATGTCGGCATGTATGTGTAAAAAAAAACCAAAAAACACCAAATTATTTAGGGGGGCTTAAGAATATTTTAGGGGGGCTTGAGCACCCCTAAAATAGGCCTAACAACGGCAATATATATATATATATATATATATATATATATATATATATACATATTAGAGATGCGCGGATAGGCAATTATTTCATCCGCAACCGCATCAGAAAGTCGTCAACCATCCGCAATCCACCCGATCTAACATTTGATCAGAACCGCATCCGCCCGCCATCCGCCCGCACCCGCCCGTTGTTATATATCTAATATAGACGATGCAAGGCATTAGTGAGGTTATAAAGCTTTTGCTTGTTAAAGAAAGGAGACTGATCCAATGCAGCACAGACATTCGCGTGCCACGCTGTCACGACCCAGACGCACACCAGTGCGCAATCATATGGGAGCCGCGCTGAGCGCACCTCCAAGCGCGTCTCGCTGCCGGCGACGGCCGGGTATATGGGCCCGACGCTCCAGCGCCATCAATTTTCAGGGCTAGTTGATTCGGCAGGTGGGTTGTTCCACACTCCTTAGCGGGTTCCGACTTCCATGGCCACCGTCCTAGCTGCTGTCTATATCAACCAGGGTGAGCCCCACCCCTTTCGTGAGCGCACTGCGCGCGGAGTGACCCATGTTACGCGCTCCCGGCCACGGGGGTGGCGGGCAGGTAAGCTGCGAAGGCGGACGAGGCGGGGTGTCGGTGCGGTGGGCGCGGTGGTGACCCTGGACGTGCGTCGGGCCCTTCTCGCAGATGGCCTCAGCTACGGCTCCCGGTGGGGCCCTCTCGGGGGAAGGGGCCTCGGTCCCGGACCCCGGCGAGGCGTCCCTTCTCCGCTCCGTAAAAGTGTCCATCTCTTTTCTTTTTTTTTCTTCTGTTGTGGCATATGCTGCAGGTGCCTGCTCGTTTTTCGTATGTGGGTAACAACATTTAACTATGTATATATATTTCCCAATTGGTTTAACTGCCACCCGCAAAAAAATAAAAAATAAAAAAATTAAATAAAATATCTAATTAATCCGCCCGACCCGACCCGCGCGCGGATAAAATCTTATTTTTTTAAATTTCATCCGCCCAATCCGCGGATAATCCGCGGACTCCGCGGTTGTGCCCGCAAACCGTGCATCTCTAATATATATATATATATATAAATATATATAGGAAATACTTGACTTGGTGAATTCTAGCTGTAAATATACTCCTCCCCTCTTAACCACGCCCCCGCCCCAAACAAGCCCCGCCCCCTCCCGAACACGCCCCCCCCCTCCCGAAATCGGAGGTCTCAAGGTTGGCAAGTATGATATAAACATTACACAAGGGTTAAGCATAGGAGTTGTGTGGTAACTTCTATACAATTATTCTAACATAAACACAAAGATGTTTGGTTTCAGTGCGAAATACAGCGCGCTTGTTTTGTACAAAATGAGAACAGAGTGCTAATGCCCGAATCCTCCTTTCCAAACCCATCACTTAGGCGGAGAGAGAGGAGATATTTAGATATAAAAAGAATAATAATCAGGCAGGAGCGGAGGAGACTCTTGAGAGAAAAATGAGTCATGTTTGTTCGCTATTATACAACCATTTCTGACTTCACACAAACACTTAGACGACTGTTATTATGTTCCAATTAAACTCCGTAGAAAAGTCGGGCTTTTCAAACTCTTGTGAGAAATCTGCATACTGGAAGGAAAAAAAAAAAACAATAGGGGGGAAAAAAATTAAAATATATTATCATCTTTTAAAAATCCTTTTAAAAATAAAACAAGACAAACACAAACAAAACACAACAAAAAAGCCCCACTTCTGTGTCTTCCGTCTCTCTGCCTCTCGGCTGGGGGACTCTCTGAGGAGGCGAAAAGCTGAGAGAACTTATTTGCATATAAACTGTGAGAGGCAGGGATTGTCATCGCCGGTGCATTAGATGCGGAGGAGCGCGAAAGGGAGAGGATTTTCATGTGCAAATTTCAGCCTCGCCAACTCCGAGCATTATTATTTCATCAGTGCCTGAGAAGGAAGCCCCTTCGTTCCCCCAAACCCCGCCATCATCCCCACGGACACTTCAAGACTCAGACCAAATCCCCTTGTTACGCCTCCTCCCCCAGAAGGCCACGCTACTGAGTAGCTGTTTACATCGGGGCCTACCGTGCAGGAGGAGTCAATCCGCTTGCAAGTCAGAGATAAAAAAGGAGGAGAAAACCTCCTTGTGGCCGGCGATATTGCTGTCCTTTTGCATCAACTGCCTGCAAACCGCCAGGCTGCTTTTTTTTCCCCCCCAAGTTGAAAAAGAAGATTACAGCCAATTAACAGGCCTTGTGAAAATCCTTTCGCGCCGGGGGAATTGCGGTTGATCCTAAATGTGGGACAGCTGTGAGCAACAAAAGAACAATCGAAGCCCCCGCATTTGAAAAGCCACTCATATTCCATGCAGCCCTGCATAATCTCGCCAACAACAACAAGGAAAAAAAACCACCCTCATTGATACCAATAGCAGCGTGAAGCTCTAATACCGCATAAAAAATGAATGAGTGCCGAGCTGCACCACGCAAACAGACATGCAAGTGTGCAAACAATGAACAAAACACCATTAAGAAGGAATTTTGTAACGCTCAGGTCGCATGCCAGCGATAATTGGCGTGTTCCCAAGGTGCGGAAAAACAAGGTAGCCATGTGCAGGTAAAAAAAGTATTTAATAGAACAACAAACAAAAGGCAAAACCTACTGGGAAAGGCACTGAAAGTATAGGGAAGGCTATGCTAGACAAAAATAAACTGCTATAATACAACAAAATCGGAATGCTGGAGAACAGCAAAGACTCCCGGGCAGCAGTAGAAGCGTCCCCAATGTATAAAGGTACAAGTCTCGACAAAGAATGGTGACAGCCGCACAACTTAAATAGTCTTAATAGTATAGAAAACAGGTGCGAGTTGATCCTAAATTCGGGACAGCTGTGAGCAACAAAAGACCAATCGAAACCCCACACTCATATTCCATGCAGCCCTGCATAATCTCGCCAACAACAACAACAACAACAATAAAACACCCTCATTGATACCGATAGCAGCGTGAAGCTCTAATACCGCATAAAAAATGAATGAGTGGAGCTGCACCACGCAAACAGACATACAAGTGTGCAAACAATGAACAAAACACCATTAAGAAGGAATTTTGTAACGCTCAGGTCGCATGCCAGCGATAATTGGCGTGTTCCCAAGATGCAGAAAAACGACGTAGCAATGTGCACTTAGAAAAAAGTATTTAATAAAACAACTCACAAAAGGTTTGAGCCACTGGGAAAGGCTCTGAAAGTATAGGGAAGGTTTTGCTACACAAAACTAAACTAATCAGGCTATAATACAACGAAAACGGAATGCTGGAGAACAGCAAAAACTCCCGGGCGGCAGGAGAAGCCTTCGCAATGTACAAACGTACAAACAGCCGCACAACTTAAATAGTATTAATAGTTATAGAAAACAAATTGGCGTGTTCCCAAGATACAGAAAAACGACGTGCAGGTAGAAAAAAGTATTTAATAAAACAAAAGGTGAGAGCCACTGGGAAAGGCTCTGAAAGTATAGGGAAGGCTATGCCACACAAAACTAAACTGATCAGGCTATAATACAACAAAAACGGAATGCTGGAGAACAGCAAAAACTCCCGAGCGGCAGGAGAAGTGTCCGCAATGTACAAATGTACAAACAGCCGCACAACTTAAATAGTCTTAATAGTTATAGAAAACAGGTACAGGTTGATCCTAAATGTGGGACACACTCATATTCCATGCAGCCCTGCATAATCTCGCATGCCAACAAGAAGAAGAAGAAAAAACACCCCTCATTGATACCAATAGCAGCGTGAAGCTCTAATACCGCATAAAAAATGAATGAGTGCCCAGCTGCACCACGCAAACAGACATTGCAAGTGTGCAAACAATGAACAAAACACCATTAAGAAGGAATTTTGTAACGCTCAGGTCGCATGCCAGCGATAATTGGCGTGTTCCCAGGATGCAGAAAAACGAGGTAGCAATGTGCAGGTAAAAAAAAGTATTTAATAAAACAACACACAAAAGGCGAGAGCTACTGGGAAAGGCTCTGAAAGTATAGGGAAGGCTATAAAACTGCTATAATACAACAAAAACGGAATGCTGGAGAACAGCAAAGACTCCCGGGCGGCAGGAGAAGCGTCGGCAATGTATAAACGTACAAGTCTCGACAAAGAATGGTGACAGCCGCACAACTTAAATAGTCTTAATAGTAATAGAAAACAGGTGCGGGTTGATCTTAAATGTGGGACACACTCATATTCCATGCAGCCCTGCATAATCTCGCCAACAACAACAACAAGAAAAAAAAAACACCCTCATTGATACCAATTGGCAGCTTGAAACTCTTATACCGCATACAAAATGAATGAGTGCCGAGCTGCACCACGCAAACAGACATGCAAGTGCGCAAACAATGAACAAAACACCATTAAGAAGGAATTTTGTAACGCTCAGGTCGCATGCCAGCGATAATTGGCGTGTTCCCAGGATGCAGAAAAACAAGGTAGCAATGTGCAGGTAAAAAAAGTATTTAATAAAACAACACACAAAAAGCGAGAGCCACTGGGAAAGGCACTGAAAGTATAGGGAAGGCTATGCTAGACAAAACTAAACTGCTATAATACAACAAAAACGGAATGCTGGAGAACAGCAAAGACTCCCGGGCGGCAGGAGAAGTGTACGCAATGTACAAACGTACAAACAGCTGCACAACTTAAATAGTCTTAATAGTAATAGAAAACAGGTGCGGGTTGATCTTAAATGTGGGACACACTCATATTCCATGCAGCCCTGCATAATCTCGCACGCCAACAAGAAGAAGAAGAAAAAAACACCCTCATTGATACCAATAGCAGCATGAAGCTCTAATACCGCATAAAAAATGAACGAGTGGAGCTGCACCACGCAAACAGACATGCAAGTGTGCAAACAATGAACAAAACACCATTAAGAAGGAATTTTGTAACGCTCAGGTCGCATGCCAGCGATAATTGGCGTGTTCCCAGGATGCAGAAAAACGAGATAGCCATGTGCAGGTAAAAAAAGTATTTAATAAAACAACACACAAAAGGCGAGAGCCACTGGGAAAGGCACTGAAAGTATAGGGAAGGCTATGCTAGACAAAACTAAACTGCTATAATACAAAAAAAAAAGGAATGCTGGAGAACAGCAAAGACTCCCGGGCGGCAGGAGAAGCGTCGGCAATGTATGAACGTACAAGTCTCGACAAAGAATGGTGACAGCCGCACAACTTAAATAGTCTTAATAGTAATAGAAAACAGGTGCGGGTTGATCTTAAATGTGGGACACACTCATATTCCATGCAGCCCTGCATAATCTCGCCAACAACAACAACAACAAGAAAAAAAAACACCCCTCATTGATACCAATAGCAGCATGAAGCTCTAATGCCGCATAAAAAATGAATGAGTGCCGAGCTGCACCACGCAAACGGACATGCAAGTGTGCAAACAATGAACAAAACACCATTAAGAAGGAATTTTGTAACGCTCAGGTCGCATGCCAGCGATAATTGGCGTGTTCCCAGGATGCAGAAAAACGAGGTAGCAATGTGCAGGTAAAAAAAAGTATTTAATAAAACAACACACAAAAGGCGAGAGCCACTGGGAAAGGCTCTGAAAGTATAGGGAAGGCTATAAAACTGCTATAATACAACAAAAACGGAATGCTGGAGAACAGCAAAGACTCCCGATGGCAGGAGAAGCGTCGGCAATGTATAAACGTACAAGTCTCGACAAAGAATGGTGACAGCCGCACAACTTAAATAGTCTTAATAGTAATAGAAAACAGGTTTGGGTTGATTTTAAATGTGGGACACACTCATATTCCATGCAGCCCTGCATAATCTCGCCAACAACAACAAGGAAAAAAAAACACCCTCATTGATACCAACAGCAGCGTGAAGCTCTAATACCGCATAAAAAATGAATGAGTGCAGAGCTGCACCACGCAAACAGACATGCAAGTGTGCGATAAATGAACAAAACGCCATTAAGAAGGAATTTTGTAACGCTCAGGTCGCATGCCAGCGATAATTGGCGTGTTCCCAGGATGCAGAAAAACGAGGTAGCAATGTGCAGGTAAAAAAAAAGTATTAATAAAACAATAAACAAAAGGCGAGAGCCGCTGGGAAAGGCTCTAAAAGTATAGGGAAGACTATGCTAGACAAAACTAAACTGCTATAATACAACAAAAACGGAATGCTGGAGAACAGCAAAGACTCCCGGGCGGCAGGAGAAGCCTTCGCAATGTACAAACGCACAACTTAAATAGTCTTAATAGTTATAGAAAACAGGTACAGGTTGATCCTAAATGTGGGACACACTCATATTCCATGCAGCCCTGCATAATCTCGCCAACAACAACAAGGAAAAAAAACACCCTCATTGATACCAATAGCAGCGTGAAGCTCTAATACCGCATAAAAAATGAATGAGTGGAGCTGCACCACGCAAACAGACATGCAAGTGTGCGAACAATGAACAAAACACCATTAAGAAGGAATTTTGTAACGCTCAGGTCGCATGCTAGCGATAATTGGCGTGTTCCCAGGATGCAGAAAAACAAGGTAGCCATGTGCAGGTAAAAAAAGTATTTAATAAAATAACACACAAAAGGCGAGAGCCACTGGGAAAGGCACTGAAAGTATAGGGAAGGCTATGCTACACAAAAATAAACTGCTATAATACAATAAAAACGGAATGCTGGAGAACAGCAAAGACTCCCGGGCGGCAGGAGAAGCGTCGGCAATGTATAAACGTACAAGTCTCGACAAAGTATGGTGACAGCCGCACAACTTAAATAGTCTTAATAGTAATAGAAAACCGGTGCAGGGTTGATCCTAAATGTGGGACAGCTGTGAGCAACAACAATAAAACACCCCTCATTGATACCAATAGGAGGATGAGTGTATCTAATAAAGCATAAAAAATGAATGAGTGCCGAGTTGTACGATGCAAACAGACATTCAAGTGTGCAAATAACGAATGAAACACAATCAAGAAGGAATCTTGTAACGGTCAGGTTGCATGCCAGCGATAATTGGCGTGTTCCCAGGATGCACAAAAACGAGGTAGCCATGTGCAGGTAAAAAAAAGTATTTAAATACACAACACACAAAAGGCGAGAGCCACTGGGAAAGGCTCTGAAAGTATAGGGAAGACTATGCTAGACAAAAATAAACTGCTATAATACAACAAAATCGGAATGCTGGAGAACAGCAAAGACTCCCGATGGCAGGAGAAGCGTCGGCAATGTATAAACGTACAAGTCTCGACAAAGAATGGTGACAGCCGCACAACTTAAATAGTCTTAATAGTAATAGAAAACAGGTGCGGGTTGATTTTAAATGTGGGACACACTCATATTCCATGCAGCCCTGCATAATCTCGCCAACAACAACAAGGAAAAAAAACACCCCTCATTGATACCAATAGCAGCGTGAAGCTCTAATACCGCATAAAAAATGAATGAGTGGAGCTGCACCACGCAAACAGACATGCAAGTGTGCAAACAATGAACAAAACACCATTAAGAAGGAATTTTGAAACGCTCAGGTCGCATGCCAGCGATAATTGGCATGTTCCCAGGATGCAGAAAAACAAGGTAGCCATGTGCAGGTAAAAAAAGTATTTAATAAAACAACACACAAAAGGCGAGAGCCACTGGGAAAGGCACTGAAAGTATAGGGAAGGCTATGCTAGACAAAACTAAACTGCTATAATACAAAAAAAACGGAATGCTGGAGAACAGCAAAGACTCCCGGGCGGCGGGAGAAGCGTCCGTAATGTATGAACATACAAGTCTCGACAAAGAATGGTGACAGCCGCACAACTTAAATAGTCTTAATAGTAATAGAAAACCGGTGCAGGGTTGATCCTAAATGTGGGACAGCTGTGAGCAACAACAATAAAACACCCCTCATTGATACCAATAGGAGGATGAGTGTATCTAATAAAGCATAAAAAATGAATGAGTGCGGAGCTGTACGATGCAAACAGACATGCAAGTGTGCAAATAACGAACGAAACACAATCAAGAAGGAATCTTGTAACGGTCAGGTCGCATGCCAGCGATAATTGGCGTGTTCCCAGGATGCAGAAAAACAAGGTAGCAATGTGCAGGTAAAAAAAGTATTTAATAAAACAACACACAAAAGGCGAGAGCCACTAGGAAATGCACTGAAAGTATAGGGAAGGCTATGCTAGACAAAACTAAACTGCTATAATACAACAAAAACGGAATGCTGGAGAACAGCAAAGACTCCCGGGCGGCAGGAGAAGCGTCCGCAATGTATGAACGTACAAGTCTCGACAAAGAATGGTGACAGCCGCACAACTTAAATAGTCTTAATAGTAATCGAAAACAGGTTTGGGTGGATCTTAAATGTGGGACACACTCATATTCCATGCAGCCCTGCATAATCTTGCATGCCAACAACAAGAAGAAGAAAAAAAAAACACCCCTCATTGATACCAATAGCAGCGTAAAGCTCTAATACCGCATAAAAAATGAATGAGTGCCCAGCTGCACCACGCAAACAGACATGCAAGTGTGCAAACAATGAACAAAACACCATTAAGAAGGAATCTTGTAACGCTCAGGTCGCATGCCAGTGATAATTGGTGTGTTCCCAGGATGCAGAAAAACGAGGTAGCCATGTGAAGGTAAAAAAAGTATTTAGTAAAACAACACACAAAAGGCGAGAGCCACTGGGAAAGGCACTGAAAGTATAGGGAAGGCTATGCTAGACAAAACTAAACTGCTATAATACAAAAAAAACGGAATGCTGGAGAACAGCAAAGACTCCCGGGCAGCAGTAGAAGCGTCCCCAATGTATAAAGGTACAAGTTCGACAAAGAATGGTGACAGCCGCACAACTTAAATAATTTTAATAGTAATAGAAAACAGGTGCCGGTTGATCTTAAATGTGGGACACACTCATATTCCATGCAGCCCTGCATAATCTCGCCAACAACAACAAGGAAAAAAACACCCCTCATTGATACCAATAGCAGCGTAAAGCTCTAATACCGCATAAAAAATGAATGAGTGTAGCTGCACCACGCAAACAGACATGCAAGTGTGCAAACAATGAACAAAACACCATTAAGAAGGAATCTTGTAACGCTCAGGTCGCATGCCAGTGATAATTGGCGTGTTCCCAGGATGCAGAAAAACGAGGTAGCCATGTGCAGGTAAAAAAAGTATTTAATAAAATAACACACAAAAGCTGCGATGAGGTGGCGACTTGTCCAGGGTGTACCCCGCCTTCCGCCCGATTGTAGCTGAGATAGGCTCCAGCGCCCCCCGCGACCCCAAAGGGAATAAGCGGTAGAAAATGGATGGATGGATGGACACACAAAAGGCGAGAGCCACTGGGAAAGGCACTGAAAGTATAGGGAAGGCTATGCTACACAAAAATAAACTGCTATAATACAATAAAAACGGAATGCTGGAGAACAGCAAAAACTCCCGGGCGACAGGAGAAGCCTTCGCAATGTATAAACGTACAAGTCTCGACAAAGTATGGTGACAGCCGCACAACTTAAATAGTCTTAATAGTAATAGAAAACCGATGCAGGGTTGATCCTAAATGTGGGACAGCTGTGAGCAACAACAATAAAACACCCCTCATTGATACCAGTAGGAGGATGAGTGTATCTAATAAAGCATAAAAAATGAATGAGTGCGGAGCTGTACGATGCAAACAGACATGCAAGTGTGCAAATAACGAACAAAACACCATCAAGAAGGAATTTTGTAACGCTCAGGTCGCATGCCAGTGATAATTGGCATGTTCCCAGGATGCAGAAAAACGAGGTAGCCATGTGCAGGTAAAAAAAGTATTTAATAGAACAACAAACAAAAGGTGAGAGCCGCTGGGAAAGGCTCTGAAAGTATAGGGAAGGCTATGCTAGACAAAAATAAACTGCTATTATACAACAAAAACGGAATGCTGGAGAACAGCAAAGACTCCCGGGCGGCAGGAGAAGCGTCGGCAATGTATAAACGTACAAGTCTCGACAAAGAATGGTGACAGCCGCACAACTTAAATAGTCTTAATAGTAATAGAAAACAGGTTCGGGTTGATCTTAAATGTGGGACACACTCATATTCCATGCAGCCCTGCATAATCTTGCATGCCAACAACAAGAAGAAGAAAAAAAAAACACCCTCATTGATACCAATAGCAGCGTAAAGCTCTAATACCGCATAAAAAAAGAATGAGTGCCCAGCTGCACCACGCAAACAGACATGCAAGTGTGCAAACAATGAACAAAACACCATCAAGAAGGAATCTTGTAACGCTCAGGTCGCATGGCAGCGATAATTGGCGTGTTCCCAGGATGCGGAAAAACGAGGTAGCCATGTGCAGGTAAAAAAAGTATTTAATAAAACAACAAACAAAAGGCAAGAGCCACTGGGAAAGGCTCTGAAAGTATAGGGAAGACTATGCTAGACAAAAATAAACTGCTATTATACAACAAAATCGGAATGCTGGAGAACAGCAAAGACTCCCGGGCGGCAGGAGAAGCGTCCGCAATGTATAAACGTACAAGTCTCGACAAAGAATGGTGACAGCCGCACAACTTAAATAGTCTTAATAGTAATATAAAACAGGTGCGGGTTGATTTTAAATGTGGGACACACTCATATTCCATGCAGCCCTGCATAATCTCGCCAACAACAACAAGGAAAAAAACACCCCTGATTGATACCAATAGCAGCGTAAAGCTCTAATACCGCATAAAAAATGAATGAGTGGAGCTGCACCACGCAAACAGACATGCAAGTGTGCAAACAATGAACAAAACACCATCAAGAAGGAATCTTGTAACGCTCAGGTCGCATGCCAGCGATAATTGGCGTGTTCCCAGGATGCAGAAAAACGACGTAGCAATGTGCACGTAGAAA
The DNA here is from genome assembly GCF_033978685.3 of Nerophis lumbriciformis. Taxonomy (NCBI): domain Eukaryota; kingdom Metazoa; phylum Chordata; class Actinopteri; order Syngnathiformes; family Syngnathidae; genus Nerophis; species Nerophis lumbriciformis. The sequence continues at coordinate 39,835,067 of NC_084567.2, forward strand.
AAAGTATTTAATAAAACAACTCACAAAAGGTTTGAGCCACTGGGAAAGGCTCTGAAAGTATAGGGAAGGTTTTGCTACACAAAACTAAACTAATCAGGCTATAATACAACAAAAACGGAATGCTGGAGAACAGCAAAAACTCCCGGGCGGCAGGAGAAGCATTTGCAATGTACAAACGTACAAACAGCCGCACAACTTAAATAGTATTAATAGTTATAGAAAACAAATTGGCGTGTTCCCAAGATACAGAAAAACGACGTGCAGGTAGAAAAAAGTATTTAATAAAACAAAAGGTGAGAGCCACTGGGAAAGGCTCTGAAAGTATAGGGAAGGCTATGCTACACAAAACTAAACTAATCAGGCTATAATACAACAAAAACGGAATGCTGGAGAACAGCAAAAACTCCCGAGCGGCAGGAGAAGTGTCCGCAATGTACAAATGTACAAACAGCCGCACAACTTAAATAGTCTTAATAGTTATAGAAAATAGGTACAGGTTGATCCTAAATGTGGGACACACTCATATTCCATGCTGCCCTGCATAATCTCGCCAACAACAACAACAAGAAAAAAAAAAAACACCCTCATTGATACCAATAGCAGCGTGAAGCTTTAATACCGCATAAAAAATGAACGAGTGGAGCTGCACCACGCAAACAGACATGCAAGTGCGCAAACAATGAACAAAACACCATCAAGAAGGAATCTTGTAACGCTCAGGTCGCATGCCAGCGATAATTTCCGTGTTCCCAGGATGCAGAAAAATGAGGCAGCCATGTGCAGGTAAAAAAAAGTATTAATAGAACAACAAACAAAAGGCGAGAGCCGCTGGGAAAGGCTCTGAAAGTATAGGGAAGGTTTTGCTACACAAAACTAAACTAATCAGGCTATAATACAACAAAAACCGGAATGCTGGAGAACAGCAAAAACTCCCGGGCGGCAGGAGAAGCCTTCGCAATGTACAAACGCACAACTTAAATAGTCTTAATAGTTATAGAAAACAGGTACAGGTTGATCCTAAATGTGGGACACACTCATATTCCATGCAGCCAGGCAAAATCTCGCACGCCAACAAGAAGAAGAACAAAAAAACACCCTCATTGATACCAATAGCAGCGTGAAGCTTTAATACCGCATAAAAAATGAACGAGTGGAGCTGCACCACGCAAACAGACATGCAAGTGTACAAACAATGAACAAAACACCATTAAGAAGGAATCTTGTAACGCTCAGGTCGCACGCCAGTGATAATTGGCGTGTTCCCAGGATGCAGTAAAACAAGGTAGCCATGTGCAGGTAAAAAAAAGTATTTAATAAAACAACACACAAAAGGCGAGAGCCACTGGGAAAGGCTCTGAAAGTATAGGGAAGGCTATGCTAGACAAAACTAAACTGCTATATTACAACAAAAACGGAATGCTGGAGAACAGCAAAGACTCCCGGGCGGCAGGAGAAGCGTCGGCAATGTATACACGTACAAGTCGCGACAAAGAATGGTGACAGCCGCACAACTTAAATAGTCTTAATAGTAATAGAAAACAGGTGCGGGTTGATCTTAAATGTGGGACACACTCATATTCCATGCAGCCCTGCATAATCTCGCCAACAACAACAAGGAAAAAAACACCCCTCATTGATACCAATAGCAGCGTGAAGCTCTAATACCGCATAAAAAATGAACGAGTGGAGCTGCACCACGCAAACAGACATGCAAGTGCGCAAACAATGAACAAAACACCATTAAGAAGGAATTTTGTAACGCTCAAGTCGCATGCCAGCGATAATTGGCATGTTCCCAAGATGCGGAAAAACGAGGTAGCCATGTGCAGGTAAAAAAAGTATTTAATAGAACAACAAACAAAAGGTGAGAGCCGCTGGGAAAGGCTCTGAAAGTATAGGGAAGGCTATGCTAGACAAAACTAAACTGGTATAATACAGCAAAAACGTAATGCTGGAGAACAGCAAAAACTCCCGGGCGGCAGGAGAAGTGTACGCAATGTACAAACGTACAAACAGCTGCACAACTTAAATAGTCTTAATAGTAATAGAAAACAGGTGCGGGTTGATTTTAAATGTGGGACACACTCATATTCCATGCAGGCCTGCATAATCTCGCCAACAACAACAAGGAAAAAAACACCCCTCATTGATACCAAAAGCAGCGTGAAGCTTTAATACTGCATAAAAAATTAACGAGTGGAGCTGCACCACGCAAACAGACATGCAAGTGTGCAAACAATGAACAGAACACCATTAAGAAGAAATGTTGTAACGCTCAGGTCGCATGCCAGCGATTATTTCCGTGTTCCCAGGATGCAGAAAAATGAGGCAGCCATGTGCAGGTAAAAAAAGTGTTTAATAAAACAACTCACAAAAGGTTTGAGCCACTCGGAAAGGCTCTGAAAGTATAGGGAAGGCTATGCTACACAAAACTAAACTAATCAGGCTATAATACAACAAAAACCGGAATGCTGGAGAACAGCAAAAACTCCCGGGCGGCATGAGAAGCCTTCGCAATGTACAAACGTACAAACAGCCGCACAACTTAAATAGTATTAATAGTTATAGAAAACAAATTGGCGTGTTCCCAAGATACAGAAAAACGACGTGCAGGTAGAAAAAAGTATTTAATAAAACAAAAGGTGAGAGCCAATGGGAAAGGCTCTGAAAGTATAGGGAAGGCTATGCTACACAAAACTAAACTAATCAGGCTATAATACAACAAAAACGGAATGCTGGAGAACAGCAAAAACTCCCGAGCGGCAGGAGAAGTGTCCGCAATGTACAAATGTACAAACAGCCGCACAACTTAAATAGTCTTAATAGTTATAGAAAACAGGTGCCGGTTGATCTTAAATGTGTGACACACTCATATTCCATGCAGCCCTGCAAAATCTCGCACGCCAACAAGAAGAAGAAGAAAAAACACCCTCATGGATACCAATAGCAGCATGAAGCTCTAATGCCGCATAAAAAATGAATGAATGGAGCTGCACCACGCAAACAGACATGCAAGTGCGCAAACAATGAACAAAACACCATTAAGAAGGAATTTTGTAACGCTCAAGTCGCATGCCAGCGATAATTGGCATGTTCCCAAGATGCGGAAAAACGAGGTAGCCATGTGCAGGTAAAAAAGTATTTAATAGAACAACAAACAAAAGGTGAGAGCCGCTGGGAAAGGCTCTGAAAGTATAGGGAAAACTATGCTAGACAAAAATAAACTGCTATAATACAACAAAATCGGAATGCTGGAGAACAGCAAAGACTCCCGGGCGGCAGGAGAAGTGTACGCAATGTACAAACGTACAAACAGCTGCACAACTTAAATAGTCTTAATAGTAATAGAAAACAGGTGCCGGTTGATCTTAAATGTGGGACACACTCATATTCCTTGTAGCCCTGCAAAATCTCGGTCGCCAACAAGAAGAAGAAGAAAAAACACCCTCATGGATACCAATATCAGCATGAAGCTCTAATGCCGCATAAAAAATGAATGAATGGAGCTGCACCACGCAAACAGACATGCAAGTGTGCAAACAATGAACAAAACACCATTAAGAAGGAATTTTGTAACGCTCAGGTTGCATGCCAGCGATAATTGCCGTGTTCCCTTGATGCAGAAAAACGAGGAAGCAATGTGCAGGTAAAAAAAAAGTATTAATAAAACAACAAACAAAAGGCTAGAGCCGCTGGGAAAGGCTCTGAAAGTATAGGGAAGGTTTTGCTACACAAAACTAAACTAATCAGGCTATAATACAACAAAAACCGGAATGCTGGAGAACAGCAAAAACTCCCGGGCGGCAGGAGAAGCCTTCGCAATGTACAAACGCACAACTTAAATAGTCTTAATAGTTACAGGTTGATCCGAAATGTGGGACACACTCATATTCCATGCAGCCCTGCATAATCTCGCACGCCAACAAGAAGAAGAAGAAAAAAACACCCCTCATTGATACCAATAGCAGCGTGAAGCTCTAATGCCGCATAAAAAATGAACGAGTGTAGCTGCACCACGCAAACAGACATGCAAGTGTGCAAACGTTCCCAAAGTGACAAAGGGGGAACAGACAGAGAGGTAAATAGGTTTTAAAAGGTGACACGCAACACTTCAGTGGGACGGGGAAACGTATTTCATCCTTTTAAATCAATTTGTCAGCGACGCGGTGGCGCCGCGTAAGCAAAAAAAGCGCCGAGTGTTTCCCTGTAAACTGCCATCTTTAATTTCTTTGTCTGACATCCTCCAACCGCAGCGCCGCACACAGGAGACGGAGCGAGAGGTGAGCGGAAGGTTCAAAGCCCAGATGGGAGCGGCGCCCGTGTACCCCCCCCCCGAACGTCAAGGATTACCTCATTCGCTCTCATGTCAAACAGAAGGCAGAGGAGAGGAGGAACACAAGTCGAAAGATCTCCACAGCCGGCGTAATCTAGCGCCATTTATGCCGAGACCCGCGACTCTCGCGTGGCAAATCCCTCTCAATGATTTCCCCATTTATCTTTGTCTCTTCCGCGTTTCATACCACTGCGCCTCTTTCCACCTGTGTACCTTTCTGTCAAGTTCGCCATGCACCTGCACAACACCGCTGCCATCCTCCTCCTTTTCCCTCCTTCCCCTTCCATCAGCCGAGCGCACACATTCAAAAAAATAAAACATTCCGACAACTATTTCCGACTTGTGGGAAATGGGATTTAGATCCTCCATTAGCGCCGAACAGAGTTTTCTACAAAGGCAAAGTTGGATGGCTTGGAAAATAAACGTCTTTTAAACAATGTTTTAGTTTGACAGTTTAACAGCTGTTAAAAATCCAGACTTTATTATTGGAACAAAAAGTGCTGGGGAAAAAAAAAAACCTCTAAACTAAACTGCTTCCTCAATCCTTGCCTACACTGCAAAAAGCATACTTGCCAACCTTGAGACCTCCAATTTCGGGAGGTGGGGCGGGGGCGTGATTGGGGGCGTGGCTAAGAGGGGAGGAGTATATTTACAGCTAGAATTCACCAAGTCAAGTATTTCATATATATATATATATATATATATATATATATATATATTAGAGATGCGCGGATAGGCAATTATTTCATCCGCAACCGCATCAGAAAGTCGTCAACCATCCGCCATCCACCCGACCTAACATTTAATCAGAACCGCATCCGCCCGCACCCGCCCGTTGTTATATATCTAATATAGACGATGCAAGGCATTAGTGAGGTTTATAAAGCTTTTGCCTGTTAAAGAAAGGAGACTGATCCAATGCAGCACGGACATTCGCGTGCCACGCTGTCACAGCCCAGACGCACACCAGTGCGCAATCATATGGGAGCCGCGCTGAGCGCACCTCCAAGCGCGTCTCGCTGCCGGCGATGGCCGGGTATATGGGCCCGACGCTCCAGCGCCATCCATTTTCAGGGCTAGTTGATTCGGCAGGTGGGTTGTTACACACTCCTTAGCGGGTTCCGACGTCCATGGCCACCGTCCTGCTGTCTATATCAACCAGGGTGAGCCCCACCCCTTTCGTGAGCGCACTGCGCGCGGAGTGACCCCTGTTACGCGCCCCCGGCAACGGGGGTGGCGGGCAGGTAAGCTGCGCGGGCGGAGCGCGCGGAGTGACCCCTGTTACGAGCCCCCGGCAACGGGGGTGGCGGGCAGGTAAGCTGCTTACCTGCTGCGCGTGACGCCGGCCGCGGCGAAGGAGGACGAGGCGGGGTGTCGGTGCGGTGGGCGCGGTGGTGACCCTGGACGTGCGTCGGGCCCTTCTCGCGGATCGCCTCAGCTACGGCTCCCGGTGGGGCCCTCTCGGGGGAAGGGGCCTCGGTCCCGGACCCCGGCGAGGCGTCCCTTCTCCGCTCCGTAAAAGTGTCCATCTCTTCTTTTTTTTTTTTCTTCTGTTGTGGCATATGCTGCAGGTGCCTGCTCGTTTTTCGTATGTGGGTAACAACATTTAACTATGTATATATATTTCCCAATTGGTTTAACTGCCACCCGCCTGAATCTATTTAAAATCTTTTTTTTTTTTTTTCAAACGCCCGACCCGACCCGACCCGCGGATAAAATCTAATTTTTTACAATTTCATCCGCCCGATCCGCGGATAATCCGCGGACTCCGCGGTTGTGCCCGCAAACCGCGCATCTCTCGTACATATATATATATATATATATATATATATATGGGAAAAAAATCACAAGACTACTTCATCTCTACAGGCCTGTTTCATGAGGGGTTCCCTCAATCATCAGGAGATTTCCTGATGATTGAGGGAACCCCTCATGAAACAGGCCTGTAGAGATGAAGTAGTCTTGTGATTTTTTTCCCACACATACATATATATATATATATATATATATATATATATATATATATATATATATATATATATTAGAGATGCGCGGATAGGCAATTATTTCATCCGCATCCGCATCAGAAAGTCGTCAACCATCCGCCATCCACCAGACCTAACATTTAATCAGAACCGCATCCGCCCGCACCCGCCCGTTGTTATATATCTAATATAGACGATGCAAGGCATTAGTGAGGTTATAAATCTTTTGCCTGTTAAAGAAAGGAGACTGATCCAATGCTGTCACGGCCCAGACGCACACCAGTGCGCAATCATATGGGAGCCGCGCTGAGCGCACCTCCAAGCGCGTCTCGCTGCCGGCGACGGCCGGGTATATGGGCCCGACGCTCCAGCGCCATCCATTTTCAGGGCTAGTTGATTCGGCAGGTGGGTTGTTACACACTCCTTGTCTATATCAACCAGGGTGAGCCCCACCCCTTTCGTGAGCGCACTGCGCGCGGAGTGACCCCTGTTACGCGCCCCCGGCAACGGGGGTGGCGGGCAGGTAAGCTGCGCGGGCGGAGCGCGCGGAGTGACCCCTGTTACGAGCCCCCGGCCACGGGGGTGGCGGGCAGGTAAGCTGCTTACCTGCTGCGCGTGACGCCGGCCGCGGCGAAGGAGGACGAGGCGGGGTGTCGGTGCGGTGGGCGCGGTGGTGACCCTGGACGTGCGTCGGGCCCTTCTCGCGGATCGCCTCAGCTACGGCTCCCGGTGGGGCCCTCTCGGGGGAAGGGGCCTCGGTCCCGGACCCCGGCGAGGCGTCCCTTCTCCGCTCCGTAAAAGTGTCCATCTCTTCTTTCTTTTTTTTTCTTCTGTTGTGGCATATGCTGCAAAAATCACAAGACTACTTCATCTCTACAGGCCTGTTTCATGAGGGGTTCCCTCAATCATCAGGAGATTTCCTGATGATTGAGGGAACCCCTCATGAAACAGGCCTGTAGAGATGAAGTAGTCTTGTGATTTTTTTCCCACACATACATATATATATATATATATATATATATATATATATTAGAGATGCGCGGATAGGCAATTATTTCATCCGCAACCGCATCAGAAAGTCGTCAACCATCCGCCATCCACCCGACCTAACATTTAATCAGAACCGCATCCGCCCGCACCCGCCCGTTGTTATATATCTAATATAGACGATGCAAGGCATTAGTGAGGTTTATAAAGCTTTTGCCTGTTAAAGAAAGGAGACTGATCCAATGCAGTACAGACATTCGCGTGCCACGCTGTCACGGCCCAGACGCACACCAGTGCGCAATCATATGGGAGCCGCGCTGAGCGCACCTCCAAGCGCGTCTCGCTGCCGGCGACGGCCGGGTATGGTCCCGACGCTCCAGCGCCATCCATTTTCAGGGCTAGTTGATTCGGCAGGTGGGTTGTTACACACTCCTTGTCTATATCAACCAGGGTGAGCCCCACCCCTTTCGTGAGCGCACTGCGCGCGGAGTGACCCCTGTTACGCGCCCCCGGCAACGGGGGTGGCGGGCAGCTAAGCGCGCGGAGTGACCCCTGTTACGAGCCCCCGGCCACAGGGGTGGCGGGCAGGTAAGCTGCTTACCTGCTGCGCGGCGAAGGAGGACGAGGCGGGGTGTCGGTGCGGTGGGCGCGGTGGTGACCCTGGACGTGCGTCGGGCCCTTCTCGCGGATCGCCTCAGCTACGGCTCCCGGTGGGGCCCTCTCGGGGGAAGGGGCCTCGGTCCCGGACCCCGGCGAGGCGTCCCTTCTCCGCTCCGTAAAAGTGTCCATCTCTTCTTTCTTTTTTTTTCTTCTGTTGTGGCATATGCTGCAGGTGCCTGCTCGTTTTTCGTATGTGGGTAACAACATTTAACTATGTATATATATTTCCCAATTGGTTTAACTGCCACCCGCCTGAATCTATTTAAAATCTTTTTTTTTTTTTTTTCAAACGCCCGACCCGACCCGACCCGCGGATAAAATCTAATTTTTTTAAATTTCATCCGCCTGATCCGCGGATAATCCGCGGACTCCGCGGTTGTGCCCGCAAACCGCGCATCTCTCGTACATATATATATATATATATATATATATGGGAAAAAAATCACAAGACTACTTCATCTCTACAGGCCTGTTTCATGAGGGGTTCCCTCAATCATCAGGAAATCTCCTGATGATTGAAACAGGCCTGTAGAGATGAAGTAGTCTTGTGATTTTTTTCCCACACATACATATATATATATATATATATATATATATATTAGAGATGCGCGGATAGGCAATTATTTCATCCGCAACCGCATCAGAAAGTCGTCAACCATCCGCCATCCACCCGACCTAACATTTAATCAGAACCGCATCCGCCCGCACCCGCCCGTTGTTATATATCTAATATAGACGATGCAAGGCATTAGTGAGGTTTATAAAGCTTTTGCCTGTTAAAGAAAGGAGACTGATCCAATGCAGCACAGACATTCGCGTGCCACGCTGTCACGGCCCAGACGCACACCAGTGCGCAATCATATGGGAGCCGCGCTGAGCGCACCTCCAAGCGCGTCTCGCTGCCGGCGACGGCCGGGTATATGGGCCCGACGCTCCAGCGCCATCCATTTTCAGGGCTAGTTGATTCGGCAGGTGGGTTGTTACACACTCCTTAGCGGGTTCCGACGTCCATGGCCACCGTCCTGCTGTCTATATCAACCAGGGTGAGCCCCACCCCTTTCGTGAGCGCACTGCGCGTGGAGTGACCCCTGTTACGCGCCCCCGGCAACAGGAGTGGCGGGCAGGTAAGCTGCGCGGGCGGAGCGCGCGGAGTGACCCCTGTTACGAGCCCCCGGCCACGGGGGTGGCGGGCAGGTAAGCTGCTTACCTGCTGCGCGTGACGCCGGCCGCGGCGAAGGAGGACGAGGCGGGGTGTCGGTGCGGTGGGCGCGGTGGTGACCCTGGACGTGCGTCGGGCCCTTCTCGCGGATCGCCTCAGCTACGGCTCCCGGTGGGGCCCTCTCGGGGGAAGGGGCCTCGGTCCCGGACCCCGGCGAGGCGTCCCTTCTCCGCTCCGTAAAAGTGTCCATCTCTTCTTTCTTTTTTTTTCTTCTGTTGTGGCATATGCTGCAGGTGCCTGCTCGTTTTTCGTATGTGGGTAACAACATTTAACTATGTATATACATTTCCGAATTGGTTTATCTGCCACCCGCCTGAATCTATTTAAAATCTAATTTTTTTTTATTTCAACCACCCGACCCGACCCGACCCGCGGATAAAATCTTTTTTTTTTTTATTTCATCCGCCCGATCCGCGGATAATCCGCGGACTACGCGGTTGTGCCCGCAAACCGCGCATCTCTAATATATATATATATATATATATATAAATTAAAGAAATACTTGAATTTCAGTGTTCATTTATTTACACATATACCATACTTGCCAACCCTCCCGAATTTTCCGGGAGACTCCCGAAATTCAGCGCCTCGCCCGAAAACCTCCCGGGACAAATATTCTCCCGAAAATCTCCCGATTTTCAGCCGGAGCTGGAGGCCACGCTCCCTCCAGCTATATATATATATATATATATATATATATATATATATATATATATATATATATATATATATATATATATATATAATACAAAACAATACTAATAAACTATAGAATGGTGTGTGACAAAATCCAAGAGCATATATGTGTGACTACCGTATTTTCCGCACTATTAGCCGCACCTAAAAACCACAAATTTACTCAAAAGCTGACAGTGCGCCTTATAACCCGGTGCGCTTTATATATGGATTAATATTAAGATTCATTTTCATAAAGTTTCGATCTCGCAACTTCGGTAAACAGCCGCCATCTTTTTTCCCGGTAGAACAGGATGCGCTTCTTCTTCTACTGTAAGCAACCACCCGCCCGCGTAGAAGAAGAAAAAGAGCGCGGATATACCGTACGTTTCATTTCCTTTGTGTGTTTACATCTGTAAAGACCACAAAATGGCTCCTACTAAGCGTCAGGGATCCGGTTCATGAAAAGACGCAATCTCTCCATCCGCACACGGATTACTATTTCACAGCAACTGATATTCCTGTGAACCGCACCGTGGATACAACGGGAGCACGTACGGTGAATATTCGCACCACAGGGAATGAGAAGTCATCCTTCACTGTGGTTCTAGCTTGCCATGCTAATGGCCAGAAACTTCCACCCATGGTGATATTCAAAAGGAAGACCTTGCCAAAAGAGACCTTTCCAGCCGGCGTCATCATAAAAGCTAACTCGAAGGGATGGATGAAGAAAAGATGAGCGAGTGGTTAAGGTAAGTTTAAGTTTACGCGAAGAGGCCGGGTGGCTTTTTTCACGCAGCTCTGTCCATGTTGATATACGTATGTTTGTGATTGCACATTTGCGTACATTTTGGGAGTGAACAGAGTTGTTAGAACGCTGGTTTTTAATATATTATTAAAGTTTGACTGACCTATCTGACTGTTTTTTTGACATTCCTTTAGCGCAGTTAGATGCGGCTTACAACACCGGGCGGCTTATAGGTGGACAAAGTTTTGAAATATGCCGTTCATTGAAGGCGCGGCTTTTAACCCAGGGCGCCTTATGGTGCGGAAAATACGGTATGTGTGTAGATTAGCTAAAGTGTGTTACCAAGTGTTGATGAGAGCGAAGGAACGAGGCAGTCCATGGAGCGTCAGAGTCCGTGTCTGTGCGAGGGGGGTCGAGATCCGGGAAGGCAGTCGAGATCCAGGGGGGAAGTCCAAGGGAGCGAGACGCACAGCTCGAAACCAAGGCAACGGAAGAAAAACACTGCGGGCACAAGGGAGAAGACAGATGACAAATCAAGCACGGGGAAGAAAGACGGAGGGATCAAAAGAGAGCATAAAGCTTGTGTCGGCTTACGGTACAGAAGACTATATTCCGGCCCGGGATGGCAGGTTGTGCCGGTTTATGTAGGCAGCTCGCTCATCACGGGCAGGTGCGCTGATTGCAGATTGTCTGCAGGCACGAGGAGACACGGCCGCAGCGGAGAGAGCGCGCCTGTGAGCGTGGCCCGCGGTGCGCTCTTCAGGACGCAAAGATGAGGGCGCATTGGAATGCACCCTGGCCGTGACATGTTGTTGATAAATGGCTTTCGCTTTTTAGTAGAGTTTTAACTTGCACTTACAGATGTAGCGACGGACTGCAGTTACTGACAGCGGTTTTCTGAAGTGTCCCTGAGCCCATGTGGTGATATCCTTTACACACCGATGTCTCTTTTTGATGCAGTACCGCCTGAGGGATCCGAGGTCCGTAATATTATCGCTTACGTGCAGTGATTTCTCCAGATTCTCTGAACCTTTTGACGGTATTACGGACCGTGGATGGAGAATGTGGGGGGGGGGGGGGGGGGGGGGGCGTGGCCTGCTGACCTGCAGCGAAGCAGGGTGTGCCAGGACTGGCTTCGAGCTTAGCAACAGGTGCGTAGATGACCCAGCTGGGAATGTTTGTCTGATCACCTGTCGCTCTGTTAAAGGCAGCAGTCGGGAAGGAGAGAGAGTTGTTGTTGATGGTGGAAGACGAGAACGAGCACGAACGAGAGTGAGAGCGAGACGGGCAGAAATGACTGAAAAAGAACCCAAAGAACATTTATCGCAAAATAAAACATTGTTCACAAAGATGAACGAGGCTGTCATGTCCGTCATTGGTGGTCCAAGGAACCTGGAGGAGCGAGACCTCCACAGTTTGGGTCATCTACGCACCTGTCGCTGATCTCGAAGCCGGTCCTGGCACACCCCGCTTCGCTGCAGGTCCGCAGGCCACGCCCCCCCCACAGTGAAATTCTTAAATTCCTTGCGATGGCTGTTTACGAAATGTTGTTCTTAAACAATTTGCTCACGCATTTGTGGACAAAGTGGCAACCCTCGTGTCAGAGTTTGTTGGTGACGAACCCCAAGATGCAGAGATGACGGCAGGCATTGAGCGAGAAAACATGATTCAATTAAACACTAGGGCAAAAAAACAAACAAAAGGGTACAAACAAAAGGCGCGCACAAGGCGGAGAACAAACTTGGCTATGAACTAAAATAGCACAAAAGCTAACTGTCGACAAGAAACAAAAACACTTACTGTAACACGAAGGAACTATGACAAGAGCAGAGTGAACAAAAGTAGACAGAGCTACAACAACAATTATTATGACAGGTAGTAGTGACAACAAGTATTAGCGACAATGACAATAATCCAGCACTGACTGGAGGGGAAGGCAGGTTTAAATAGCAGCTGGCTGATTGACACCAGGTGTGGCCAGGTGCCAATCAGCCGCAGCTGAGGGGAAGCAGCACTCAGGGAGACAATGAGGAAATAACCAAAATAAGAGCGTTGACAGGAAATGACAGAGGAAAAACTCAAACTTGACCAAACTGTCAGGGACAAGCCTGACAGTAGCCCCCCTTCCCATAACGGATACCAGACGTTTTAGAACCCCCCCCTCCCCCCCAAAAAAGTCCAAAGTCACGGGAGGGTGGAGGGAGGACAAAGGAGGTGGGCCACCAGGCCAAGTGTCCCCGCAACCAGCGGGGAAGAGTTAGGTGGCGACGGCGAGTTGAACGCCGCCGCAATTGGCGAGGCGGCTCGTCCGCCGGCGTGGGAGAACCCACCGGAGACGATGGTGGCACCCTCTGCTGGCCCACCGGAGACGATGGTGGCGCCCTCTGCTGGCCCACCGGAGACGATGATGGCGCCGTCTGTTGCAGACCCACCGGAGAGGATGGTGGTGGCGCCCTCTGCTGGCCCACCGGAGACGAGAGTGGTGGCGCCCTCTGCTGGCCCACCGGAGACGAGAGTGGTGGCGCCCTCTGCTGGCCCACTGGAGACGAGGGTGGTGGCGCCATCCGCTGCTGGCCCACCGGAGACGAGGATGGTGGCGCCGTCCGCTGCTGGCCCACCGGAGAGGAGGATGGTGCCGCCGTCCGCTGCTGGCCCATCGGAGAGGAGGATGGTGGCGCGTGCCAGGCCCACCGGAGTGCATGGAGGCGCCTGCCGGCCCACCGGAGTGCATGGTGGTGTTTGCCGGCCCACCGGAGTGCATGATGGCGCCGTAGGTTGCAGACCCACCGGAGATGATGGTGCCGTCTGTTGCAGACCCCTCGGAGATGGCGCCGTCTGTTGCAGACCCCTCGGAGATGATGACGCCATCTCTTGCAGACCCAAGGGACGGATCCCAGACGTCCCCAGATAGGCCCACAGACGACAGGGGTGGGTGGGAGAGGGCTTGAAAAGCGGCCAAACTTCTCTTCAAATTAGTCATTAATTCCAAAGCTTTGTTAAGCCTCTCTGTCATGGACATCTCTGCGAGGTTCGAATTTGGCTGGATTATTATGTCAGAGTTTGTTGGTGACGAAACCCAAGATGCAGAGATGACGGCAGGCATTGAGCGAGAAAACATGATTTAATTAAACACTGTGGCACCTCGCCTTGTTTGAGCATTTCATGGAAGCTGCTTTTATACCCAATCATGGCACCCACCTGTTCCCAATCAGCCTGTTCACCCGCGGGGTGTTCCGAATAAGTGTTTGATGAGCATTCCTCAACTTTCTCAGTCTTTTTTGCCACTTGTGCCAGCTTTTTTGAAACACGTTGCAGGCATCAAATTCCAAATGAGCTAATGTTTGCAAAAAATAACAACGTTTTCCAGTTCGAACGTCTTCGCAGTCTATTCAATTGAATATAAGTTGAAAAGGATCATTGTATTCTGTTTTTATTTACCATTTACACAACTTCACTGGCTTTGGGGTTTGTATAAACCTGGATAAAAAAAACATGAAAAAAAAATACTGTTCAGTTTATACTTCACATCTCTTAATTCAGCGGGGCAGTCAGTGTGTTGGAGGAGGCGCGCTCTTGGGATTATTTGTTTATAGCTCGACTCTCTCCGGAGAGTCAACAGCTGCTTCCACTGATGCTGAACAGCAACATCACCATTTTACGACATGATGGGTTTTGCCTTTTAATACCTCCTGATTAAGCACGTCCTAATTAGAGCTAATGACCCGCTCATTAAAGAACTCCGCGGCGCTCTAATTAGTATTCTAAGCCGCACACTGGGAAACACCACATGGAGGTCACAAATTTAAGGAATAAGTTGAAGTGCAGGGAGGCGGGGGGGCCGGGTCGGCGGGGGCGGGGGGTGCTGACCAGAAATAACTGCAAGCCCTCTTATCAAACTGCATTTGTAATTGAGGATAATCAATATTCAAGGCGATGGATTTTCGACAGTTTACATATGCATCAAGGATCATGAATTCTTAATGCTTTAAAAAAATTCCCAGCGCCCACAAAATTTCCACTCTCCAATTTTACAGCAATCTGGCAAATCAAAAATGATTAATTATAAATTGAATCATTACAACACGCCTCGCAAACTCTACATTAACAAATTACATCTCCGACTGGGGTCCGACACGAGCGTGCTCTCCTGGTATTTCCGCCGCTCGCCGGCTCAGTCAACACGTGTTTTGCGGATGTCTGTCACGACGGGAGGGGGGGGGGGGTCGCAGCTTGCTTACGAGGTTTGTTCTCCCGGGATGAAAACGGACTATTCCGGACAAGGCTTGCAGGTAGGAACATGATTTAATTTTAAATTACACTCAACGAGGTACAAAACAGAAAACAAGGCGAAGGAACAAGGTGCCGAACGCACTTGAAGCTAATGCAAAGACTTAGCGCAGGAAACATGGAACTTCACGAAACTGTGGCATGAAACAAACAAAACCTATAGAGACACGGCGTGAAGCGAACCACTAGTATAAACTATGGCATGGAACAAACAAAACTTACTTGGCAAGGCTAGAGGTAAACACTTGGCATAAACTATGGCATTGCAGGAAAGAAACATGAAACTGTGGCATGAAACAAACTAACATTAACTACGGCATAGATCAACATGAAACTGTGGCATGAAACAACCTAACATTAACTACGGCATAGATCAACATGAAACTGTAGCATGAAACAAACTAACATTACCAAGGCATAGATCAACATGAAACTGTGGCATGAAACAAACTAACATTAACTACGGCATAGATCAACATGAAACTGGCATGAAACAAACTAACATTAACTACGGCATAGATCAACATGAAACTGTGGCATGAAACAAACTAACATTAACTACGGCATAGATCAACATGAAACTGTGGCATGAAACAAACTAACATTAACTACGGCATAGATCAACATGAAACTGTGGCATGAAACAAACTAACATTACCAAGGCATAGATCAACATGAAACTGTGGCATGAAACAAACTAACATTAACTACGGCATAGATCAACATGAAACTGTGGCATGAAACCAATAATGACGCCCAGACTGAGCGTGGGGAGCAAGGTGACTAAATAGCTCTCTGATTAGTGGTTGACCGCAGCTGAGCGTGGGACCACTAACCAGAGGCAGGTGAAAATAATAAGTAGCTATGGCAACCAAACCAAACTCAGGTGTCAAACAGGAACTAAAAGAGTCCAAAACTAACAGAACATAACAAAAACATGAACCGGACCACGGATCATGACAATGTCGTGCGGGGACCACTCATCTTCGCACCCGCTCGTTTACGCCGACGAGACCACTCCGGACAGGACGTGCAGGTAGGAACATCATTTATTCTCAAAAACTCGAACAAGTGCCAAAACAGAAAACAAGCCACAGGAGAAACGTGCCGATCACACTGGGCGCTAGGGCTAACACTTAGCATGGATTAAACTAAACTCATCAGGCTATAATACAACAAAAACGGAATGCTGGAGAACAGCAAAGACTCCCGGGCGGCAGTAGAAGCGTCCGCAATGTATAAACGTACAAATCTCGACAAAGAATGGTGACAGACGCACAACTTAAATAGTCTTTATAGTAATAGAAAACAGGTACGGGGTTGATCTTAAATGTGGGACACACTCATATTCCATGCAGCTCTGCATAAACTCGCAGGCCAACAACAAGAAGAAGAAAAAAACACCCCTCATTGATACCAATAGCAGCGTGAAGCTCTAATACCGCATGAAAAATGAATGAGTGGAGCTGCACCACGCAAAAGTGCGCAAACAATGAACAAAACACCATCAAGAAGGAATCTTGTAACGCTCAGGTCGCATGACAGCGATAATTGCCGTGTTCCCAAGATGCAGAAAAATTACGTAGTAATGTGCAGGTAGACACAAGTATTTAATAAAACAAAAGGTGAAAGCCACTGGGAAATACTCTGAAAGTATAGGGAAGGCTAAGCTAGACACAACTGCTATAATACAACAAAAACGGAATGCTGGAGAACAGCAAAGACTCCCGGGCGGCAGTAGAAGCGTCCGCAATGTATAAACGTACAAGTTTCGACAAAGAATGGTTACAACTTAAATAGTCTTAACAGGAATAGAAAAACAAGTGCGGGTTGATCTTAAATGTGGGACACACTCATATTCCATGCAGCCCTGCATAATCTCGCACGCATGTTTGCTTCAAGCTTCTATTACGTGAGTATTGCCTGTCTCTAGTCCATGCTAAGTGTTAGCCCTAGCGTCCAGTGCGATCGACACGTCCTCTGGCTTGTTTCTGTTACAGCTTGCTGTGAGGTTTGTTCCCCCGGGATGCAAACAGACCACTCCGGACAGGACGTGCAGGTAGGAACATAATGTATTCTCAAAAACTCGAACAAGTGCCAAAACAGAAAACAAGCCAGAGGAGAAACGTGCCGATCGCACTGGACGCTAGGGCTAACACTTAGCATGGACTAAACTAAACTCATCAGGCTATAATACAACAAAAACGGAATGCTGGAGAACAGCAAAGACTCCCGGGCGGCAGTAGAACAAGTGCCAAAACAGAAAACAAGCCAGAGGAGAAACGTGCCGATCGCACTGGACGCTAGGGCTAACACTTAGCATGGACTAAAGACAGGCAATACTCACGTAATAGAAGCTTGAAGCAAACAAAGAAGCCAGGCCGACTGACCGGCAAAAGCAGGTTTAAATAATGCCTCTGATTAGTGCATACTTGCCAACCCTCCCGGATTTTCCGGGAGACTCCCGAAATTCAGCGCCTCTCCCGAAAACCTCCCGGGACAAATTTTCTCCCGAAAATCTCCCGAAATTCAGGCGGACTCAGGTCCATGAGTCCTCATGGACTCATGACTCATCATGAGTCATGATGATGGTCATGAGTGATGGTCATGAGTCATGACCATCACCCAACCATGCAAATTTTGCATTTCCTTTGGAAATCGAGGTCCCAGAGTCTGGAGGAAGACAGGAGAGGCACAGGATCCACGTTGCCTGAAGTCTAGTGTAAAGTTTCCACCATCAGTGATGGTTTGGGGTGCCATGTCATCTGCTGGTGTCGGTCCACTCTGTTTCCTGAGATCCAGGGTCAACGCAGCCGTCTACCAGCAAGTTTTAGAGCACTTCATGCTTCCTGCTGCTGACCTGCTCTATGGAGATGGAGATTTCAAGTTCCAACAGGACTTGGCGCCTGCACACAGCGCAAAATCTACCCGTGCCTGGTTTACGGACCATGGTATTTCTGTTCTAAATTGGCCCGCCAACTCCCCTGACCTTAGCCCCATAGAAAATCTGTGGGGTATTGTGAAAAGGAAGATGCAGAATGCCAGACCCAAAAACGCAGAAGAGTTGAAGGCCACTATCAGAGCAACCTGGGCTCTCATAACACCTGAGCAGTGCCAGAAACTCATCGACTCCATGCCACGCCGCATTAACGCAGTAATTGAGGCAAAAGGAGCTCCAACCAAGTATTGAGTATTGTACATGCTCATATTTTTCATTTTCATACTTTTCAGTTGGCCAACATTTCTAAAAATCCCTTTTTTGTATTAGCCTTAAGTAATATTCTCATTTTGTGACACACGGAATTTTGGATTTTCATTTGTTGCCACTTCAAATCATCAAAATTAAATGAAATAAACATTTGAATGCATCAGTCTGTGTGCAATGAATAAATATAATGTACAAGTTACACCTTTTGAATGCAATTACTGAAATAAATCAAGTTTTTCAAAATATTCTAATTTACTGGCTTTTACCTGTATATATATACGTATATATTTATAGCTAGAATTCACTGAAAGTCAAGTATTTGTTATATATATATATATATATATATATATATATATATATATATATATATATATATATATATATATATATATATATATATATATATATATATATATATATATAATATACATATATATATTATATATATATATATGAAATACTTGACTTGGTGAATTCTAGCTGTAAATATACTCCTCCCCTTTCAGCCACGCCCCCAACCACGCCCCCTCCCACCCCGACCACGACCACCCCCACCTCCCGAAATCGGAGGTCTCAAGGTTGGCAAGTATGGATTAGTGCTCGGGGAACAGGTGAGCGTCCCGAACACCAACCAGAGGCTTATCGTTACACCATGTACCAAATAAAATTGCTTCGAGGTTGGTAAGCACAACCAAAATTATGCCGTACATTAGAGATGCGCGGTTTGCGGGCACAACCGCGGAGTATCGGGCGGATGAAATTTTAAAAAATTAGATTTTATCAGCGGGTCGGGTCGGGTCGGGTCGGGTCGGGCGATTGAAATAAAAAAAAATTAGATTTTAAATAGATTCAGGCGGGTGGCAGTTAAACCAATTCGGAAATATATATACATAGTTAAATGTTGTTACCCACATACGAAAAACGAGCAGGCACCTGCTGCATATGCCACAACAGAAAAAAAAAAAAAAAGAGATGGACACTTTTACGGAGCGGAGAAGGCCCCCGACGCCTCGCCTGGGTCCGGGACCGAGGCCCCTTCCCCCGAGAGGGCCCCACCGGGAGCCGTAGCTGAGGCGATCCGCGAGAAGGGCCCGACGCACGTCCAGGGTCACCACCGCGCCCACCGCACCGACACCCCGCCTCGTCCGCCTTCGCCGCGGCCGGCGTCACGCGCAGCAGGTAAGCAGCTTACCTGCCCGCCACCCCCGTGGCCGGGGGCTCGTAACAGGGGTCACTCCGCGCGCTCCGCCCGCGCAGCTTACCTGCCCGCCACCCCTGTTGCCGGGGGCGCGTAACAGGGGTCACTCCGCGCGCAGTGCGCTCACGAAAGGGGTGGGGCTCACCCTGGTTGATATAGACAGCAGCTAGGACGGTGGCCATGGAAGTTGGAACCCGCTAAGGAGTGTGTAACAACCCACCTGCCGAATCAACTAGCCCTGAAAATGGATGGCGCTGGAGCGTCGGGCCCATATACCCGGCCGTCGCCGGCAGTGAGACGCGCTTGGAGGTGCGCTCAGCGCGGCTCCCATATGATTGCGCACTGGTTTTCGTCTGGGTCGTGACAGCGTGGCACGCGAATGTCTGTGCTGCGTTGGATCAGTCTCCTTTCTTTAACAGGCAAAAGCTTTATAACCTCACTAATGCCTTGCATCGTCTATATTAGATATATAACAAGGGGCGGGTGCGGGCGGATGGCGGGCGGATGCAGTTCTGATCAAATGTTAGATCGGGTGGATTGCGGATGGTTGACGACTTTCTGATGCGGTTGCGGATAAAATAATTGCCTATCCGCGCATCTCTACCGTACATTAAGTTAAGCACTGTGGATTTTGGAGAAAATGAAAGGATTTTAAGTGCACTTTATAGTCCGAAAAATAGTAAAAGGTAGACGTCTGGCCCTTTGGTTGCTAGATTTCTGGAAATATAGCCCGCAAAACACATTTGTTGAATATCCCTGATTTAGAGAAATGGTTGATATAAGTGAAAGTCTGACAGTCCCACAACTTTGCAGAAAAACTCTACAATAGAATACCTGAGATGTCCTCCTGTGACTCCGCCAACACAACTAGAATCCAAAGCCTCTCCCGATTGTGTGTTCTGAAACCCTCCAGCCTAAGGACAAACACAGCCAGTAAACAAATAAATAAAAATGACAAAACAAGTCCGCAACTCTTGTTGTTGTGGACTCCAGCGTCAGTTCACAGACGCAAGTGCAAACTCTGGCAAAACAAGAGTTATTTCCCAACAGGATGCAGAGCGATGGCATCTTGGGGCGGAGGGCCGTAGGGCTGGGCCTGTGTGGGTGTGTGGGGGGGGGGATATCTAGAGCACGGGCGGGTGGAGGGTGCTCTAATGTGCTCTGGGAGGCTGGCAGACCCTGCTGGGGGGGGGGGTCACTGGAGGCCCTAGCCTGTGGTCTTGCCTTGGGCAGGCCTGCCACAGCAGCAGTCAGGTGGGCTGACAGACTGAGGGCGAGGAGGGCCTCCCCATGTGGCGTGCCATCGGCCCCGCCCTCTGCACAGATGTTTGGGGGTGGGAGACGGCAACAAGCTGCGTGTCAGCACACAAACACTTGAAAAACTAAGGCAGAGTGACTATTATCACCACCAAAGTACACATTTTAATACAGTGGCGACTTGTCCAGGGTGTACCCCGCCTTCCGCCCCAATGCAGCTGAGATAGGCTCCAACACCCTCCGCGACCCCACAAGGGACAAGTGGTAAAAAATGGATGGATGCATGGGTTTTATGATACCAATATTTTGGTATCGGTACCAAAATGTATTTCAAGCCTTTTCTGAATAAAGGGGACCACAAAAAAATGGCATTATTGGCTTTATTTTAACAAAAAAAAAAATCATAGGGTACATTTAACACATACTTGCCAACCTTGAGACCTCCGATTTCGGGAGGTGGGGATTGGGGGCGTGGTCGAGGGTGGGGCGGGGCGTGGTTGGGGGCGTGGTTAAGAGGGGGGAGTATATTGAAAGCTAGAGTTCACCAAGTCAAGTATTTCATATATATATATATATATATATATATATATATATATATATACATATATATATATATATATATATATATATATATATATATATATATATATATATATATGTATGTGTGGGAAAAAAATCACAAGACTATTTCATCTCTACAGGCCTGTTTCATGAGGGGTTCCCTCAATCATCAGGAGATTTTTTTTATTTTTTTATTTATTTATTTTTTCCCCCACACATACATATATTGCGCTCTACTACGGTATCGAGCACTATTTTTTGGATAACCTTATTAAGACATATATATGTATATATATATATATATATATATATATATATATATATATATATATATATATATATATATATATATATATATATACATCCTGAAAATATGCAAACAAACTGTGTTTAGATAATTGATACTTCAAACTTGCATACATAAATATTAAGGAATATAACATAACTTGGCTTCTGAGAGTTTCAAAATGTAATGAATAAAATGCTAAAGTTGTTGATAAACAAGCAATTATTTTAATAATTAAATATGGTCATTTTAAATGAATTATTATGATAATTTAAAATCAATTATTTCAAATATGTTTATTTTTATGTATAATTCTATGGCTGGATGTTTTTTGGGGGGTTTTTTTTCTATGGCTGGATGTAATAAGGAGTCACGAAAAAATACAAATAAAAATACAATTAATTTTGATGTTTTTAGCAAAATATAGTAAAAATGTATTCAGTTTTTTTTTTTTGTAATTAATAAATATATTTATTTTTAGGTAAGATAAACATAATAATACAATTTATCTCTAGTCTGGATGATTTAGTTCTTGTCACCCTGTTGTCCTCCCGTCATGAAAAAAGGCTGTCCTCACTCAGGTCCGCAAATCGGGAGATTTTCGGGAGAATATTTGTCCCGGGAGGTTTTCGGGAGAGGCACTGAATTTCGGGAGTCTCTCGGAAAATTCGGGAGGGTTGGCAAGTATGATTTAACATATGTTTATTATTGCAATCGAAGAACAATTTGGTCCTTAAATAAAATAGTGAACATACGAGACAACTTGTCTTTTAGTAGTAAGTAAACAAACAAAGGCTCCTAATTAGTCTGTTGACATATGCAGTAACATATTGTGTCAGTTTCCATTCTATTATTTTGTTAAAATTATAAAGGACAAATAGAAATGGAACGATTGATAATGAATAATAACCACAATTACCTCTATTATCAACAATACGATTGTTTCAAATATATGTAATGATAACTTGAAATACAAAATAAAGCGGACAAATGGAGGGGAAGAAACTGTATTAACCTTGTAGATTGTTATAGTAACAATTTAGGGATTTCACCATCTACGGGCCGTAATATCATCAAAAGGTTCAGAGAATCTGGAGAAATCACTGCACGTAAGCGATAATATTACGGAACTTCGACCCCTCAGGCGGTACTGCATCAAAAAGCGACATCGGCGTGTAAAGGATATCACCACATGGGCTCAGGAACACTTCAGAAAACCACTGTCAGTAACTAAAGTCCGTCGCTACATCTGTAAGTGCAAGTTAAAACTCTCTTATGCAAAGTGAAAACCATTTATCAACAACACCCAGAAACGCAGCCGGTTTTGCTGGGCCCGAACGTATCTAAGATGGACTGATGCAAAGTTGGAAAATTGTTCTGTGGTCTGACGAGTCCTCGGTTAAAATTGTTTTTTGGAAACTGTGGACGTCGTGTCCTCCGGAACAAAGAGGAAAATAACCATCTGGATTGGTATAGGCGCAAAGTTGAAAACCCAGCATGTGTGATGGTATGGGGGTGTATTAGTGCCCAAGGCATGAGTAACTCACACATCTGTGAAGGCACCATTAATGCTGAAAGGTACATACAGGTTTTGGAGCATCTAAGCAACGTTATCATGGACGCCCCTGCTTATTTCAGCAAGACAATGCCGAGCCGCGTGTTACAACAACGTGGCTTCGTAGTGAAAGAGTGCGGGTACTAGACTGGCCTGCCTGTAGTCCAGACCTGTCTCCCATTGAGAATGTGTGGTGCATTATGAAGCCTAAAAAACCACAACGGAGACCCCCGGACTGTTGAACAACTTAAGCCAGTGTTTTTTAACCACACTAGTGTGCCGTGAGATACAGTCTGGTGTGCCGTGGGAGATTATCTAATTTCACCTATTTGGGTTAAAATATTTTTTGAAAAACCAGTATTTATAATCTGCAAATTATGTGTTGCTGTTGAGTGTCGGTGCTGTCTAGAGCTCGGCAGAGTAACCGTGTAATACTCTTCCATATCAGTAGGTGGCAGCAGGTAGCTAATTGCTTTGTAGATGTCGGAAACAGCGGGAGGCAGGGTGCAGGTAAAAATTGATTTAATGCTTAAACCAAAAATAAACAAAAGGTGAGTGCCCCTAAGAAAAGGCATTGAAGCTTAGGTACGGCTATGCAGAACAAAACTAAACCTGAACTGGCTACAAAGTAAACAAAAACAGAATGCTGGACGACAGCAAAGACTTACTGTGGAGCAAAGATGGCGTCCACAATGTGCATCCGAACATGACATGACAATCAACAATGTCCCCGCAAAGAAGGATGAAAACAACTGAAATATTCTTTATTGCTAAAACAAAGCAGATGCGGGAAATATCGCTCAAAGGAAGACATGAAACTGTTACAGGAAAATACCAAAAAATGAGAAAAAGCCACCAAAATAGGAGCGCAAGACAAGAAGTAAAACCCTACACACAGGAAAACAGCAGAAAAGTCCAAATAAGTCAGGATGTGATGTGACAGGTGGTGACAGTACACCTACTTTGAGACAAGAGCTATATTGATGCATGCTTGGTTATACTTTAAAGTCATATCCAACAATTGCGACAACGACTTTTTACTGTCAACTGAGTTTCATTTTTTAATGATTTCTGCTGGTGGTGTGCCTCCGCATTTTTTCAACGCAAAATATGCGCCTTGGCTCAAAAAAAGGTTGAAAAACACTGACTTAAGCTGTACATCAAGCAAGAATGGGAACGAATTCCACTTCAAAAATGTGTCTCCTCAGTTCCCAAACGTTTACTGAGTGTTGTTAAAAGGAAAGGCCATGTAACACAGTGGTGAACATGCCCCATGTGACAACTGTTTTGCAATGTGTTGCTGCCAGAGGTGGGTAGAGTAGCCAGAAATTGTACTCAAGTAAGAGTACTGTTACTTTAGAGATGTATTACTCAAGTAAAAGTAAGGAGTAGTCACCCAAATATTTACTTGAGTAAAAGTAAAAAGTATGTTGTGAAAAAACTACTCAAGTACTGAGTAACTGATGAGTAACATACACACTCATATCATATATATATATATATATATATATATATATATATATATATATATATATATATATATATATATATATATATATATATATATATATATATATACATACATTGATATATACAGTATATAATTTATATTTATTTATTTTGCTGTTTTTGTTTACATGTTAAAGGTGTTTTAATGAATATACATGCATGTTTAACACATATAGATTCCTTTCTTTCATGAAGACAAGAATATAAGTTGGTGTATTACCTGATTCTGATGACTTGCATTGATTGTAATCAGACAGTAGTGATGATAACGTCCACGTTTTCAAATGGAGGAGAAGAAAAGTTCCTCCTTTCTGTCTAATACCACATGAAAGTGGTGGGTTTTTGGCATCTTATTTGTCCAGCTTCCATATTCGTTTTTATACACTTTACAAGAAATATATTGGCGGCAAACTCCGTAGCTTGCGAGCTTGTTTGCGCTGGCTTTCGGAAACTCTTATTTGGAAAGCGCAGGCGCGACGGAGCGGCACTTTTATTGTGAAGACAGGAACGTCCTCATGTGCGGTCAGTCTTTAGGCTTTTGACGGAATGTACGGTTGAAATTAAAAAAAGTATCTTTTTTCCTTCACACTTTTGATTGATTAATTGAGACTTTTATTAGTAGATTGCACAGTACGGTACATATTCCCTACAATTTACCACTAAATGGTAACACCCCAATAAGTTTTTCCACTTGTTTAAGTCAGGTCATGTGACCGCCTGGCTCTGTTTGATTGGTCCAACGTCACCAGTGACTGCATCTGATTGGTGGAACGAAGTGAAACGTCACCAGTAAGGCAGGCACTTTGAAGGTCTGTCTGACAGACCAAAACAAACAAAGCGTGCATTAACAGATCGATAAAAATTAGTAGCGAGTAGCGAGCTGAATGTAGATAAAAGTAGCGGAGTAAAAGTAGCGTTTCTTCTCTATAAATATACTCAAGTAAAAGTAAAAGTATGTTGCATTAAAACTACTATTAGAAGTACAATTTATCCCAAAAGTTACTCAAGTAGATGTAACGGAGTAAATGTAGCGCGTTACTACCCACCTCTGGTTGCTGCCATTAAATTCCAAGTTAATGATTATTTGCAAAATAGGTTTCTTAGTTGGAACATTAAGTATCTTGTCTTTGCAGTCTATTCAATTGAATATACGTTGAAAAAGGATTTGTATTCTGTTTTTATTTACCAACTACACAACGTGCCAACTTCACTGCTTTTGGGTCTTCTTTGAGTAGATCTGTGCTCTAGTACAGGACTCAAGTGTGGAGTTGACTCATTTATTTACAGTGATGAATTCAATCCAATCTGCAGCATCGCGTGGACATCGGGGGCGGTGCCTCTGGATTGCCAGACCGGGGTGGTGGTTCCTCTCTTTAAGAAGGGGAACCGGAGGGTGTGTTCTAACTATCGTGGGATCACACTCCTCAGCCTTCCCGGTAAGGTCTATTCAGGTGTACTGGAGAGGAGGCTACGCCGGATAGTCGAACCTCGGATTCAGGAGGAACAGTGTGGTTTTCGTCCTGGTCGTGGAACTGTGGACCAGCTCTATACTCTCGGCAGGGTCCTTGAGGGTGCATGGGAGTTTGCCCAACCAGTCTAAATGTGTTTTGTGGACTTGGAGAAGGCATTCGACCGTGTCCCTTGGGAAGTCCTGTGGGGAGTGCTCAGAGAGTATGGGGTATCATACTGTCTGATTGTGGCAGTCCGCTCCCTGTATGCTCAGTGCCAGAGCTTGGTCCGCATTGCCGGGACAAGTCGGACACGTTTCCAGTGAGGGTTGGACTCCGCCAAGGCTGCCCTTTGTCACCGATTCTGTTCATAACTTTTATGGACAGAATTTCTAGGCGCAGTCAAGGCGTTGAGGGGATCTGGTTTGGTGGCTGCAGGATTAGGTCTCTGCTTTTTGCAGATGATGTGGTCCTGATGGCTTCATCTGGCCAGGATCTTCAGCTCTCACTGGATCGGTTCGCAGCCGAGTGTGAAGCGACTGGGATGAGAATCAGCACCTCCAAGTCCGAGTCCATGGTTCTCGCCCGGAAAAGGGTGGAGTGCCATCTCCGGGTTGGGGAGGAGATTTTGCCCCAAGTGGAGGAGTTCAAGTACCTCGGAGTCTTGTTCACGAGTGGGGGAAGAGTGGATCGTGAGATCGACAGGCGGATCGGTGCGGCGTCTTCAGTAATGCGGACGCTGTATCGATCTGTTGTGGTGAAGAAGGAGCTGAGCCGGAAGGCAAAGCTCTCAATTTACCGGTCGATCTACGTTCCCATCCTCACCTATGGTCATGAGCTTTGGGTTATGACCGAAAGGACAAGCTCACGGGTACAAGCGGCCGAAATGAGTTTCCTCCGCCGGGTGGCGGGGCTCTCCCTTAGAGATAGGGTGAGAAGCTCTGCCATCCGGGAGGAGCTCAAAGTAAAGCCGCTGCTCCTCCACATGGAGAGGAGCCAGATGAGGTGGTTCGGGCATCTGGTCAGGATGCCACCCGAACGCCTCCCTAGGGAGGTGTTTAGGGCACGTCCGACCGGTAGGAGGCCGCGGGGAAGACCCAGGACACGTTGGGAAGACTATGTCTCCCGGCTGGCCTGGGAACGCCTCGGGATCCCCCGGGAGGAGCTGGACGAAGTGGCTGGGGAGAGGGAAGTCTGGGCTTCCCTGCTTAGGCTGCTGCCCCCGCGACCCGACCTCGGATAAGCGGAAGAAGATGGATGGATGGATGGAATTCAATCCAACAATGATTGCTTGTTTTTTTTGCTCCACGTGTTAAAGAGAAGAAAGGGCAGGTAACAGTTCACGGGCAAGAGTATGCACAGTCAATCTTCAGCCCGGTCGTTCCCAGATGCCCAATTTAGTATAATCCACTGTAAGGGTGGGGGGGTGCAAAGATCATGATGGCATGACCCGGACTCTTCTCCTGATCGACGAGGCGAGTGAAGCCTCTGGCATGACTCTCAGCATGGGGGAAAAGAGCAGCTTTCCTCACCTCTGCTCAAACATTCATCACACAAACTTTCTCCCGCAAACACATTCCAAAGGGAGACTGTCAACTAACCATCTAAAGCTTCCGCAAAGGTGGCGAGGAGGCAACTTCAAAGTTTCCCGGGGCGCCTGCGGTCGATGCACGCGTCACATTGTGCGGGGAGAAGAAAGAAGGATACGGGGCGGACGGACGAGAAGGCGCATCCCTCTTCAGTCAGAAGGGAGGTCATTAAAAGGCCATGTTTACACCGTCAAAGAGCAGCCCCGCGTGACCCGCTTTCTTAACACTTCAGCAGGAATCACTTCAGGCCAGAGTTTATGTCTCCATCTCTGTGCGTGCAGGCCATACCAGAGTGGGACGGACTGGATGATAACGGGACTCATCACTCGTCTCAACATGTCTAATTCACGTCAAAAGAGTACTGGTATTAATGTAATTGGTGCATGTCAGGCTCAAACACTGATGACATCTATTAAACAAGACAAGAGGCAAAGAATTAAACAGAGACATAATTAGGGCCCGCATGGCCCATTGTATAAGGACTCCCTTTGGGAGTCCTTATGGAATGGGACATAAGGACCTATTGTATTTGTAAGGTTTTATTATTCTTTATTCTTCCGCCGCCACAACAAACTGTAATTTGACCCACTTAATTAGGGCCTGCATGGCCCATTGTATAAGGGAGTCCTTATGCAATGGGACATAAGGACCTATTGTATTTGTAAGGTTTTATTATTCTTAATTCTTCCGCCGCCACAACAAACTGTAATTTGACCCACTTAACATGCTTCAAAACTCACCATATTTGACCCACACATCAGGACCTGCGAAAATTACCTTTTTTTTTTTTTTTTTTAAACCGAACCACAAAACTCAAAATTGCGCTCTAGCGCCCCCTAGGAAAAAAAAAAACTAGACTGCCTGTAACTCCCACTACAAAAGGTCGGAGAGACATGAAACAAAATTCTTTATGTAGGTCTGACTTACACCTACATTTTATAATTGTACATCATCAGGCAGAAATCAACAGGAAGTTGGCAATTCCCCCTTCAAGACAAAAAAAGTACTAAAAACAGTCACTTTTGCCTCTTTGAGCTGTAATTTGACCCCCTTAACATGCTTCAAAACTCACCAAACTGAACGCACACATCAGGACTGGCAAAAATTGCGATCTAATAAAAAAATCTAACCCCAAATCTCAAAATTGCGCTCTAGAGCAATTTTTGAATAAAACGGAGAAAAAAACTGCTCCTCGGAAGAAAAAAATGACAAAACTGCCTGTAACTCCCACTGGGAAGGTCGGAGAGACATGAAACAAAAACCTCTCCGTAGGTCTCACTTAGACCTACATTTCATAAACTGACAACCCCCAGCAAAAATCAACAGGAAGTTTGCTATTCCCCCTTCAACACAACATTTTTGTAAAAAAACGGTCACCTTTCTTCAAACATTATCTCCTCTGAGCGCCTTTGTCGTTTCGGCTTCAAACTAACACAGGAGAGAGATTGAACCCTTCTGATTAAAAGTTGGCGAAGGAGTTTTGATACCTGCTCCGGTTTTGATTTTATGACCCTTCAAAGAACCGCTGCACTGATGCTGCTGCGCTGCTGGTTTTTTAAGATGGCTGCTCAAAAGCAGGAAGCACCAACGTGCCCACACAATGCAGACAAGGTAGGTACACTAGACAAAAGTCTTGGGACACTTCAGATTAAAAGTAGACAAAAGTATTGGGACACTTAGGACTAGCACCTGCCAAATACGCGGACCCGACAAACGCTGCTTGCAGCTTTAATTATTCTTTATTCTTCCGCCACCACAACAAACTGTAATTTGACCCACTTAACATGCTTCAAAACTCACCATATTTGACCCACACATCAGGACCTGCGAAAATTACCATTTAAAAAAAAAAAAAAAACCGAACCACAAAACTCAAAATTGCGCTCTAGCGCCCCCTAGGAAAAAAAAAAACTAGACTGCCTGTAACTCCCACTAGAAAGGTCGGAGAGACATGAAACAAAATTCTTTATGTAGGTCTGACTTACACCTACATTTCATAATTGTACATCATCGGGCAGAAATCAACAGGAAGTTGGCAATTCCCCCTTCAAGACAAAAAAAGTACTAAAAACAGTCACTTTTGCCTCTTTGAGCTGTAATTTGACCCCTTTAACATGCTTCAAAACTCACCAAACTGAACGCACACATCAGGACTGGCAAATAAATAAAAAAATCTAACCCCAAATCTCAAAATTGCACTCTAGAGCAATTTTTGAATAAAACGGAGAAAAAACTGCTCCTCGGAAGAAAAAAAAATGACAAAACTGCCTGTAACTCCCACTGGGAAGGTCGGAGAGACATGAAACAAAAACCTCTCCGTAGGTCTCACTTAGACCTACATTTCATAAATCGACAACCCCCAGCAAAAATCAACAGGAAGTTTGCTATTCCCCCTTCAACACAACATTTTTGTAAAAACCCGTCACCTTTCTTCAAACATTATCTCCTCTGAGCGCGTTTGTTGTTTCGGCTTCAAACTAACACAGGAGAGAGATTGAACCCTTCTGATTAAAAGTTGGTGAAAGAGTTGTGATACCTGCTCCGGTTTTGATTTTATGACCCTTCAAAGACCCGCTGCACTGATGCTCCTGCGGTGCTGTTTTTTTAAGATAGCTGCTCAAAAGCAGGAAGCACCAACGTGCCCACACAATGCAGACAAGGTAGGTACACTACACAAAAGTCTTGGGACACTTCAGACTAAAAGTAGACAAAAGTATTGGGACACTTAGGACTAGCACCTGCCAAATACGCGGGCCCGAACAACGCTGCTTGCAGCTTTAATTATTCTTTATTCTTCCGCCGCCACAACAAACTGTAATTTGACCCACTTAACATGCTTCAAAACTCACCATATTTGACCCACACATCAGGACCTGCGAAAATTACCTTTTTTTTTTTTTTAAAAACCGAACCACAAAACTCAAAATTGCGCTCTAGCGCCCCCTAGGAAAAAAAAAAACCTAGACTGCCTGTAACTCCCACTAGAACGGTCGGAGAGACATGGAACAAAATTCTTTATGTAGGTCTGACTTACACCTACATTTCATAATCGTACATCATCGGGCAGAAATCAACAGGAAGTTGGCAATTCCCCCTTCAAGACAAAAAAAAGTACTAAAAACAGTCACTTTTGCCTCTTTGAGCTGTAATTTGACCCCCTTAACATGCTTCAAAACTCACCAAACTGAACGCACACATCAGGACTGGCAAAAATTGCGATCTAATAAAAAAATCTAACCCCAAATCTCAAAATTGCGCTCTAGAGCAATTTTTGAATAAAACGGAGAAAAAACTGCTCCTCGGAAGAAAAAAAAATGACAAAA
The DNA here is from genome assembly GCF_033978685.3 of Nerophis lumbriciformis. Classification (NCBI taxonomy): domain Eukaryota; kingdom Metazoa; phylum Chordata; class Actinopteri; order Syngnathiformes; family Syngnathidae; genus Nerophis; species Nerophis lumbriciformis. Next base: position 39,865,895 of record NC_084567.2, read on the forward strand.
CTGCCTGTAACTCCCACTGGGAAGGTCGGAGAGACATGAAACAAAAACCTCTCCGTAGGTCTCCCTTAGACCTACATTTCATAAATTGACAACCCCCAGCAAAAATCAACAGGAAGTTTGCTATTCCCCCTTCAACACAACATTTTTGTAAAAACCCGTCACCTTTCTTCAAACATTATCTCCTCTGAGCGCGTTTGTTGTTTCGGCTTCAAACTAACACAGGAGAGAGATTGAACCCTTCTGATTAAAAGTTGGTGAAAGAGTTGTGATACCTGCTCCGGTTTTGATTTTATGATCCTTCAAAGACCCGCTGCACTGATGCTCCTGCGGTGCTGTTTTTTTAAGATAGCTGCTCAAAAGCAGGAAGCACCAACGTGCCCACACAATGCAGACAAGGTAGGTACACTACACAAAAGTCTTGGGACACTTCAGACTAAAAGTAGACAAAAGTATTGGGACACTTAGGACTAGCACCTGCCAAATACGCGGGCCCGAACAACGCTGCTTGCAGCTTTAATTATTCTTTATTCTTCCGCCGCCACAACAAACTGTAATTTGACCCACTTAACATGCTTCAAAACTCACCATATTTGACCCACACATCAGGACCTGCGAAAATTACCTTTTTTTTTTTTTTAAAAACCGAACCACAAAACTCAAAATTGCGCTCTAGCGCCCCCTAGGAAAAAAAAAAACCTAGACTGCCTGTAACTCCCACTAGAACGGTCGGAGAGACATGGAACAAAATTCTTTATGTAGGTCTGACTTACACCTACATTTCATAATCGTACATCATCGGGCAGAAATCAACAGGAAGTTGGCAATTCCCCCTTCAAGACAAAAAAAAGTACTAAAAACAGTCACTTTTGCCTCTTTGAGCTGTAATTTGACCCCCTTAACATGCTTCAAAACTCACCAAACTGAACGCACACATCAGGACTGGCAAAAATTGCGATCTAATAAAAAAATCTAACCCCAAATCTCAAAATTGCGCTCTAGAGCAATTTTTGAATAAAACGGAGAAAAAACTGCTCCTCGGAAGAAAAAAATGACAAAACTGCCTGTAACTCCCACTGGGATGGTCGGAGAGACATGAAACAAAAACCTCTCCGTAGGTCTCACTTAGACCTACATTTCATAAATTGACAACCCCCAGCAAAAATCAACAGGAAGTTTGCTATTCCCCCTTCAACACAACATTTTTGTAAAAAAAACGGTCACCTTTCTTCAAACATTATCTCCTCTGAGCGCGTTTGTCGTTTCGGCTTCAAACTAACACAGGAGAGAGATTGAACCCTTCTGATTAAAAGTTGGCGAAAGAGTTTTGATACCGGCTCCGGTTTTGATTTTATGACCCTTCAAAGAACCGCTGCACTGATGCTGCTGCGCTGCTGGTTTTTTAAGATGGCTGCTCAAAAGCAGGAAGCACCAACGTGCCCACACAATGCAGACAAGGTAGGTACACTAGACAAAAGTCTTGGGACACTTCAGATTAAAAGTAGACAAAAGTATTGGGACACTTAGGACTAGCACCTGCCAAATACGCGGACCCGACCAACGCTGCTTGCAGCTTTAATTATTCTTTATTCTTCCGCCACCACAACAAACTGTAATTTGACCCACTTAACATGCTTCAAAACTCACCATATTTGACCCACACATCAGGACCTGCGAAAATTACCATTTAAAAAAAAAAAAAAAAACGAACCACAAAACTCAAAATTGCGCTCTAGCGCCCCCTAGGAAAAAAAAAAACTAGACTGCCTGTAACTCCCACTAGAAAGGTCGGAGAGACATGAAACAAAATTCTTTATGTAGGTCTGACTTACACCTACATTTCATAATTGTACATCATCGGGCAGAAATCAACAGGAAGTTGGCAATTCCCCCTTCAAGACAAAAAAAGTACTAAAAACAGTCACTTTTGCCTCTTTGAGCTGTAATTTGACCCCTTTAACATGCTTCAAAACTCACCAAACTGAACGCACACATCAGGACTGGCAAATAAATAAAAAAATCTAACCCCAAATCTCAAAATTGCACTCTAGAGCAATTTTTGAATAAAACGGAGAAAAAACTGCTCCTCGGAAGAAAAAAAAATGACAAAACTGCCTGTAACTCCCACTGGGAAGGTCGGAGAGACATGAAACAAAAACTTCTCCGTAGGTCTCATTTAGACCTACATTTCATAAATCGACAACCCCCAGCAAAAATCAACAGGAAGTTTGCTATTCCCCCTTCAACACAACATTTTTGTAAAAAACGGTCACCTTTCTTCAAACATTATCTCCTCTGTCGTTTCGGCTTCAAACTAACACAGGAGAGAGATTGAACCCTTCTGATTAAAAGTTGGCGAAAGAGTTTTGATACCGGCTCCGGTTTTGATTTTATGACCCTTCAAAGAACCGCTGCGCTGATGCTGCTGCGCTGCTGTTTTTTCAAGATGGCTGCTTAAAAGCAGGAAGCACCAACGTGCCCACACAATGCAGACAAGGTAGGTACACTAGACAAAAGTATTGGGACAATTCGGACTAAAAGTAGACAAAAGTATTGGGACACTTATGACGAAAACTGAACAAAAGTATTGGGACACTTAAGACTAGCACCTGCCAAAATATGCGGGCCCGACCAATACTGCTTGCAGCTTTAATTCAATTTGGACTCAATATTGAGGAGAGTCGTCTGTACACTGTACCCTTGCGCAGTATCTCAGCACGCTCTGCCAAAAGATTGCACTCCTCCTTCTTTTATTTTGGACCCTCCCCCGACCACACGGCCACCGCCGTTTCCAAAGGACAAAGGTCGCAAAAAGTTCACAGAAAAGGTCGTAAACAATTCACAGAAAAGGTCAGTTCAAAAAGAGTTTGTAAAATAGTTCAAAAAGAGGTCCATAAAATAGTTCAAAAAGAGTTTGTCTGGAAATTGGGCAGATCCTGCCATCTCTCCGCTTTGAAGTCCTTGGGTTAGAACATTATCTTTCTGTTGATTACCATACATGAGAGAAAACAGGAACACCTTCATCTTGATTTCCCCCTACACAGTAGAGTTTTACGAGCCTTACTCTTGGTAGGTTTCAAAGACAGCTTTTGTCTTCTCACCAGACCCTCAATGTAACACAACGTTTTTTGGGATAATTTAGAAACAATTATTCTAACAGTGCAAGATACTTACATGTGGTGGCAGCTCATGTTCGGAAATGTTTGCGAGGTTGATCAATCAATCAACGTGTCAGAATAATTGTATCTAAGTTATCACAAAACTTTGTGTTACATTGAGTTCAGCTCGCCCTGCGAGAGAGGACAAAAGCTGTCTTTGATACTACCAAGCAAAAGACTCGTAATACTCCACTGTGTAGGATGGGGAGCGACATGAGGGTGTCGGTTTCTTATATATCCACAGGAAGATTTTGTCTTGACCCGAGATCTACAAAGCAGAGAGGAAGGCAGGGCCTGACCTCCCTCCAACTGTTTTACGACCTTTTCTTTGAACTGTTTTGTAACCAAAGGGGATGGCTTTTTACGGCCCCCCTCCCCTAGAAACAACTGTTGCCATGTAATCAGGGAAAGTCCAAATAAAAGAGGAGGCGTACAATCTTTCGTCAGAGCGTGGGACGAAACTGTGCAAGGGTACAGTGTCTACGTGTTTCTCCTCATTGAGCTAAATTTAATTCTGTCTCTCTTTAATTCCTTGCTTCTTGTCTTGTTTAATAGATGTCATCAGTGTTTGAACCTGACACAATAATTCCTTATATAGCCCTAAATCACGTGTGTCTCAAAGGGCTGCACAAGCCGCAACCACATCCTCGGCTCAGATCCCACATCAGGGCAAGAAAAAACTCAACCCAATGGGATAACACTGAGAAACCTTCGAGGGGACCACAGATGTGGGGATGTTTAAATGTAGTGTTACTATAAATGTTGTCGGATAAGAGAGTGAATCACTAAAAGCCGGCTCCTAGCGTAACCCCTCTAGGGAGTTGTTTAGGGCCACAACCACTAGAGGGGTTATATAAATCAGAAATGCTCTGATCATGTTTAAGTCAGTTTAGATGTGCACTGTTTATATTTTCAATGACTATTATCCTTGGAGCAGGGGTGTCAAACTGGTTTTAATTGAGGGCCACATCGCAGTTACGGTTGTCCTCAGAGGGCCGTTTTGAACAATGAGTAATATGTGAATATACATGTATATATATATAATACATTAACAATATATTTTTTTCTTCCAAAAAAATATTAAAATTTTACTTTAATAACTGGCAGCTCAGTCACCAAAATTTTACAGTAAAAGCAGTGATTTTTTTTACAGCATATAAAAATGTAATAAATGGTATGGAATGGAGAAATAACACCACTGTTTTTAGCGGTAAAATTCAAGCAACAGAGCTGCCAGCTGTTGGGTTTTTTTTACCGTAAAATCTTGTTGTTTTAATGTTTTTTTTGTTTGTTTTTTAATGTTTTAGTGCCTTTCTGTATACAGGGAAAAAAACAGTCCCAAAGTTGATTTTACGGTACAAAAAAAACCTCAGTCGGGGGAATTTAACCATAAAATCTATGGTCGATTTTACAGTCTACAATTTTGATTGATAATGTACATTTAAGTTCAGTATTTATCTTTATTTTAACAAAAAAATATTTTTGGAATACATGATAATATTGTGATTACCGTATTTTCCGCACCATAAGGCGCCCTGGGTTATAAGCCGCGCCTTCAATGAACGGCATATTTCAAAACTTTGTCCACCTATAAGCCGCCCGGTGTTGTAAGCCGCATCTAACTGCGCTAAAGGAATGTCAAAAAAACAGTCAAATAGGTCAGTCAAACTTTAATAATATATTAAAACCAGCGTGATGTGGGCGCGCATGGAGTCGTATATCAACATGGACGGAGCTGCGTGAAAAAAGCCACCCGGCCTCTTCGCGTAAACTTAAACTTACCTTAACCACTCGCTCATCTTTTCTTCATCCATCCCTTCGAGTTAGCTTTTATGATGACGCCGGCTGGAAAGGTCTCTTTTGGCAAGGTCTTCCTTTTGAATATCACCATGGGTGGAAGTTTCTGGCCATTAGCATGGCAAGCTAGAACCACAGTGAAGGATGACTTCTCATTCCCTGTGGTGCGAATATTCACCGTACGTGCTCCCGTTGTATCCACAGTGCGGTTCACAGGAATATCAAAAGTCAGTGGAACCTCGTCCATGTTGATATCTTGTTTTTACAATATGCACGGAAAGTAGCCAGCTTTTCTTGAAAGTCTTTAGGCAGTTGCTGTGAAATAGTAATCCGTGTGCGGATGGAGAGATTGCGTCTTTTCATGAACCGGATCCCTGTCGCTTAGTAGGAGCCATTTTGTGGACAGATGTAAACACACAAAGGAAATGAAACATACGGTAATATCAGCGCGCTTTTTCTTCTTCTACGCGGGCGGGTGGTTGCTTACAGTAGAAGAAGAAGCGCTTCCTGTTCTATGGGGGCGGGTGCTTACCTTGGCGGTTGCTTGCGTAGAAGAAGAAGCACTTCCTCTTCTACGGGGAAAAAAGATGGCGGCTGTTTACCGTAGTTGCGAGACCGAAACTTTATGAAAATGAATCTTAATATTAATCCATATATAAAGCGCACCGGGTTAAAAGCCGCACTGTCAGCTTTTGAGTAAATTTGTGGTTTTTAGGTGCGGCTAATAGTGCGGAAAATACGGTACATTGAATTTTAAAAGATATGCAATTGCATGCAGTCCATGATTTTTAATGTCAAAAAGGGAAAGAACAAATATATTAAGTAAGAAAATATGAAGCATTTTATTAACGCATATAATTTCCAGGGTTTCGCAGGCCACATAAGATAACGTGGCGGGCCAGATTTAGCCCCTTGAGTTTGACACCTGTGCCTTGGAGGGTTGAAATTTGATGGACAACTAATAACATTTAAGCTTAAATATTAATTCAGTTCAGTTCATTTTCTTTGGAACATGCATACGATACAATGTGATGCATCAAACAAATCCAGTTGTTTCATTGCAGCACGTCCGAAAAGGAGTAGGAAGAAGCGGAGCTCATTTAACCCGACCCCTTTTCGTACCATAGCAATTTTATCCAATTTACTTGTTCTCTGTAACAGAACCGTGAACAAATAAATAATAAATAAATAGTATACCATCGTAAGCATACAAATATTAAATACATAAACAATCTTTGTCTCAATAAAAAAAAAAAAAAAGGTCTTTTGTAACCAAAGGGGATGGCTGTTTACGGCCCCCCTCCCCTAGAAACAACTATTGCCATGTAATCAGGGAAAAAAAAGATCTCTTAAACTGAATCATATTGCTGCTTTGTTTGATTTATTTGGTTAATCCATTCCATCATTCAATTCCATATACTGACATACTAAAATGTTTTAAGTGTTGTACGTGCATACAAATATTTTAAATTAGATTTTCCTCTAAGATTATTGTGGAGGGGGGCGTGGTCTGCGGGCCTTCCACAGAGCAGGGTGTGTAAGGACCGGCCTCGAAGTCAGTGGCAGGTGAGTAGATTGCCCAGCTGGGGCTTGTAATCTAATCACCGCCCTTATTAGCAGCAGCCGGAACGAGACACGATGTTGGAGTTGGGAGTTGGAGCAGAGCGCGAGACACACACACACAGAGTCAGGATGCAGAGACTGAAAAGTCCTAGAATATATATTGCTGAAAAGCAAGCGAGACTTGTGTGTGGCAATAAAATATGTGGTCAAGAAGATTTATCGGCATCAGAAGAACCCACCACAAGAGAGAAACCGACACAGTTATATTTTTCCTCTTTTGTTGAGAAGAATTGTTGTACATTCTTGGGTATTATTATTCTTGCGTATATTAAAGACACACAAACATTTTTTGTTTAGAGCCACAAAAATCCTGTAGATGGCAGTATTTTGAGTAAACCGTTGGGTTTGTCAGCGCGTGGGACTGTGCGGTTCTAGAACTGCATGTTTATCAGAGATGTTTACAGACCTGCCGTGCAGCTTTTGCACCAACAAATCCAGTTAACCCGTATTTGGTAGACACGGAGTGTTCCTGAAGAAAGCGAAACAAAGTCAAACTATGCCATATCAGGAGAATCTAATAAAGTACGAGAGCAGATTTGAATTGGAAACCCAACAAAGCGACGGTAACAACCTCGCGCGCTCACTGGCAAGGCAGGAAGAGGGTTAAATGAACAAAGCCTTGAAAAAGAGTCCAATTCTCCAGCTCCTGCCCCAATCCTCGCGGTTACCCCCACAAAGTACACAAGAAAAAAAGAAAAACAGTAGCATGCATATCATTCATTAGCGAGCAAATAAAAGACATTTCTCTCTAATAGTGCCCCCGAATCCCAGAGCTCTGCACCGCGGCGCGAGGAACTAAAGGAACGAGATGCAAAAGGAAGCCGTCTCCCTCAAGTGCTTGTTAGGCCCAAATTATTATGGCGATGAATAATTTTAAAAATAAATAAGAAAATAAATAAATAAAAGACGAAACATTTATAGATCTAAGTATTATCAGAGGAGCCGCGGGTCTGTTGCCAAGCTCTCTGGGCCCGTTTGAAATATGCCTTTGTTTTTCCCTTTGATCTTTAACTGCTAACCTATCCATCGCTTCACCTGATCCCCCCTCCACCCACCCCAATCTCAGCGCGCCTTCACCCACTTCTTCCTTTTTAAAAGTTCCCCGCTTTTCCGCTGCCCGCTCTAAGTGGTAATCACATCATCATCATCATCATCATCGCCCTCCTCCTCATCGTTAGCAACTTGCCGTTCTCTCGCAACGAGAGTGAAGATGGTGGGTAGAGGACGCACGGGTAAATGACGGAGCACAGGGGAGGAAGTCGTGTTGGAGGAGGAAAGCGAGAAAGCGACGCCTGCTTCCCGTGATTTACTTCTCGTTTCTTCCATCCCATTATTTGCTCTTCTCTTCACTCACAGGCTCGCATTTTTGGTGCGATTCCTTCTTTCTCCTCAGTCCTCTATCATCCACTCCTTTTGCTTCCTATCCTTTTTTTAATCTCTTATTCCATTTTTTTCAGTGGCGGGGCCGTGCGTTTCTCACCTAGGCTTCCAGCCATGTCCTACTTAGTCCGAACTCTCAAAATACCATACTTGCCAACCTTGAGACCTCCAATTTCGGGAGGTGTGTGTGTGGGGGGGTTAGTTGAGACGTTTTTGTTGTATGGGGGGTTGTACCAGATGATGTTGTTTCGTTTTCTGTTCTTTTTTTGGCTGGTTTCCTGGCGTGGGTTCATAGGTGAGGGTGAAATTGTATCCGCTTTCATCAAGGGCTTTTTGGTACGGGGGGGTTGCTTGGTCAAATTCAGCTTTGCTAGATGACAGCATCGATAGTCTTTTATTAATTCCGGTAGGTATTCTTTTCGTGGTGGTGGGTGGGTGGTTGCTGTCATGGTGCACGTATTGGAGTGTTGTGTTGGGTTTCGTGAATGGTTGGTAGCTGTTATTTCTCAGGTTGAAAGTGACGTCGAGGAAGTTGACGGTTTGCTTGTTGGCTTCAATCGTGATCCGTAGGCCGTTCTCTTTGAAAATTTGGCATATGCTCTTCTTGGTATTCTCGCTGCTCCTTGGCGAGGCGCGACACACTGCCAGTCCGTCATCACGGTAAATACCAAGGTTCAGATTGAGGCTAGCGAGCTGGGAGAGGAGGAAACTCCCAACGAGTTCACACGTTTCTGCTCCGTCAAAACTTCCCATAGTGACGTCAAATGTTGCATTGTTCTTTTTTTGCCATGGTGTACTGTTGTGGATGAGAATGGAGTTTTTTGCGTGGATGATGATGTTTCTTTCGTTGCCTGTGATTGAGTCGTAGTCTAGTGCTTGAGTCAGTAGGTCTTGCGTGATGGAAGGGTAAAATTCTTGGTATATTGGTATGTGAATGCTCCCATTAAAATCTCCTGATGATTGAGGGTACCCCCCCTCATGAAACAGGCCTGTAGAGATGAAATAGTCTTGTGATTTTTTTTCCCACACATACATATATTGCGCTCTACTATGGTATCGAGCACTATTTTTTGGATAACCTTATTAAGACATATATATATATATATATATATATATATATATATGAGGGTACATACTTAGGGTACATTATATATGTTTAATGTACCCTAAGATTTTTTAGTTAAAATAAAGCCAATAATGACATTTTTTGTGGTCCCCTTCATTTAGAAAAGTACTGAAAAGTACCAAAATACTTTTGGTACCAGTACCAAAATATTGGTATCGGGACAACACTAATACACGCACACTAACTAGGAGCCTTTGTTTGTTTACTTACTACTAAAAGACAAGTTGTCTAGTATGTTCACTATTTTATTTAAGGACAAAATTGCAATAACAACACATATGTTTAATGTACCCTAAGATTTTTTTTGTTAAAATAAAGACAATAATGACATTTTTTGTGTTCCCCTTTGTTTAGCAAAGTACGGAAAAGTACCAAAATACTTTTGGTACCAGTACCAAAATATTGGTATCGGGACAACACTAATGCACACACAGAAGAAACCAGAGCTCATAAATTATCATGTAGATAGTTGGAACGCAAATGGCGCGCGACCAAGCTTGAGGTTTTCCATCAAGCATGGAGTCATAGTTTAATATCGTATAAACGCATGCTTACCTTAGCTAAAGCTAAATATTACTCAAATCTCATCCGCCTCAACAAAAACGACCCTAAATTTTTGTTTAGTACAGTAGCATCGCTAACCCAACAAGGAACTCCTCCCAATAGCTCCACCCACTCGGCAGATGACTCTTTGAATTTCTTTAATAAGAAAATTGAACTCATTAGAAAGGAGATTAAAGACAACGCATCCCAGCTACAACTGAGGATGTCGTTGTGGCTTGTGCAGCCCTTTGAGACACTTGTGATTTAGGGCTATATAAATAAAGATTGATTGATTGATTGATTGACAGATCGGCGCCTATGAGCATGGCGATACTATACCGGTACTAGTACCGATACACCGTACAACCCTCGTCATTGCAAACAATTTCCATTTTGTTTGCTTGATTCATGTCGCCAGTACCAGCGTTTCTCCACCTACACGTCTCCCTTCACCCTTCATACACGGTATCTGCTCTCCTCTTGAGGTTTGTGACCTCCGGTGCAGGGACATTCTCACCTCGTCCTCCGGTTGATATTGTAATGAGACTCATCCCCACATCTCTGTAGTCCGCCTCCCGTCCTTCCCGGTACCTTTCTTCACCTCCTGTGCTCCCCGAGCCCCAGAGTGGCTCGCTCCATTCCGTTTCATCACACATCAAACACGGTTTGACGCTCTCCAATGCGAGCAAGTACCCGGAGACCGCAACATCTGCACAGGGAGACGTGCCGGGGAAATGTGTGTGGGGGGGGGGGGGGGGGGGGACTCTGGCCTCTGAGGGCTATGTGCGGGTAGGACACCAGCAGATGTCACTGGGACCTGAACAGCAGGCTGGGGGTGTGTGTGGGGGGGGTAAGCCGCAGGGAAGGCGACGGAGCACGGGAGCCACCCCCGCGGCCCAGCCCGGGGAAGAAGGAGCGAGGAGATGAACCGGAGTCTCTCAAAACACTCCACCTCTGCTCACCTTGCAGCCCGGCTCCCCCTGGTTTGACAGTACAAGATAATTAGTCACCTCGGTGCTAAGAACCTAATCATGGCCTGTCTGCGCGCGCTTGCCTCCCGTTTCAAAATCGGTGTCCTCTACAGGCACTCCCCGGAGCCCTAGGGGCGGGCAAGGAGAACAATTACACTATATCGCCGAAAGTATTTGGCCACCTGCCTTGACTCAGTACCGTCCCATTTTTGTGGGGTGTTTTGTTTAATTGTGAAATATGTGGATGGAGAGAGGGTGTGACTTTTAGATGTTGTCAATATTCAGTGTTTTATCCTTCATAGTTAATATTGTAAATTCCACATTCTTTATTTTATGTACATTCTGGGTGTCTCATTCAATAAAAAAATTTAGAATTCTATTCTGTTTTTTAAGGCGGTCTGTCATAATGTTTGTAACATTCAATCAATCATTATAGTGAGTTTTTGTATTAGTGTTCCTAAAAATAGAACCCAAGCACACATACTGTACAGCACATTTTCACAGCTTACATCTGTATATATATATATATATGTGTATATACACTATATTGCCAAAAGTATTTGGCCACCTGCCTTGACTCACATATGAAATTGAAGTGCCATATGTCGATCAAGAGAAGTTGTGATGTTCATTTGTTGTCAATATTCAGTGTTTTATCGTTCATAGTTAATATTGTAAATTCCACATTCTTTATTTTCATGTACATTCTGGGTGTCTCATTCAATAAAAAAATTTAGAATTCTATTCTGTTTTTTAAGGCGGTCTGTCATAAAGTTTTTAGCGTTCAATCAGACATTATTGTGAGGTTTTGTATTAGTGTTCCTAAAAATAGGACCCAAGCACACATACTGTACAGCAGATTTTCATAGCTTACATATACAAAAATATATATACATACATACACTATATTGCCAAAAGTTTTTGCCCACCTGCCTTGACTCACATATGAACTTGAAGTGCCATATGTCGATCGACAGAAGGTGTGACGTTCATATGTTGTCAATATTCAGCGTTTTATCCTTCATAGTTAATATTGTAAATCCCACATTCTTTATATTCATGTACATTCTGGGTGTCTCATTCAATAAAAATTTTTTTTAATTCCATTCCGTTTTTCAAGGCGGTCTGTCATAACGTTTTTAGCATTCAATCATTATTGTGATGTTTTGTATTAGTGTTCCTAGGACCCAGATTTTCACAGTTTACATATTAAAAAAAATAAATAAATAAATAAATAAAAATATATATATATAAATATATATATATATATATATATATATATATATATATATATATACACTATATTGCCAAAAGTATTTGGCCTGCCTTGACTCACATATTAACTTGAAGTGCCAGCCCATTCCTAACCCATAGGGTTCAATATGATGTGGGTCCACTTTTTGCAGCTATTGCAGCTTCAACTCTTCTGGGAAGGCTGTCCACAAGGTTGCGGAGTGTGTTTATAGGAATTTTCCACCATTCTTCCAAAAGCGCGTTGGTGAGGTCACACACTGATGTTGGTGGAGAAGGCCTGGCTCTCAGTCTCCGTTCTAATTCATCCCAAAGGTGTTCTATCGGGTTCAGGTCAGGACTCTGTGCAGGCCAGTCAAGTTCATACTCACCAGACTCTGTCATCCATGTCTTTATAGACCTTGCTTTGTGCACTGGTGCACAGTCATGTTGGAAGAGGAAGGGGCCTGCTACAAACTGTTCCCACAAGGTCGGGAGAATGGAATTGTCCAAAATATTTTGCATCAATTTATATTGACTATCATAAGAAAAAGGGTAATACCAAAAAAACGGATAGATGTTAATAGTCCAACTCATACTATGGAGATGATAGCAGTAGAAAAAAAATTGCATTTAGTTCAGATAACAATGAGTCTTTTATTGGAATATGAGATCCATTATTTAAATTTGTTTTAACAATTAAATGAACCTAAAATATGACTTATTTTATCTCCTTTTACCTTTGTGCAAAATATTGGACATAATGTGCTGCCAAGCTTATGAAATACGATGCAAGTGTAAGCCACTGTTTTTTTTAATAATGCTTTTATTTTTTATAAATGGCTGTGATGATAATGTCAATGAGGGATTTCTAATCACTGCTATGTTGGAATTCTTATTAATATTGATACTGTTGTAGATAATATTAATTTTTATTTGACTACTTTTGGATTGTTTTGTGTAGGGATGTCCGATAATGGCTTTTTGCCGATATACGATATTCTGATATTGTCCAACTCTTTAATTACCGATACCGATATCAACCGATATATACAGTCGTGGAATTAACACATTATTATGCCTAATTTAGACAACCAGGTATGGTGAAGATAAGGTACGTTTAAAAAAATAAATAAATAAATAAGATAAATGAATTAAAAACATTTTCTTGAATAAAAAAGAAAGTAAAACAATATAAAAACAGTTACATAGAAACTAGTAATGAATGAAAATGAGTAAAATTAAGTGTTAAAGGTTAGTACTATTAGTGGACCAGCAGCACCCACAATCATGTGTGCTTACGGACTGTATCCCTTGCAGACTGTATTGATATATATTGATGTATAATGTAGGAACCACAATATTAATAACAGAAAGAAACAACCCTTTTGTGTGAATGAGTGTAAATGGGGGAGGGAGGTTTTGGGGGTTGGTGTACTAATTGTAAGTGCATTTTGTGTTTTTTATGTTGATTTAATTTAAAAAAAAAAAAAAAAAAAAAAAAAAAAAACGATACCGATAATTAAAAAAACTGATACCGATAATTTCCGATATTACATTTTAACGCATTTATCGGCCGATAATATCGGCAGGCCGATATTATCGGACATCTCTAGTTTTGTGTCATGTTTGTGTGTCGTCTCAAAAAACAATATATAGATATATATATATATATATATATATATATATATATGGTATCCTGGAGCATTCAAAGTTCCTTTCACTGGAACTAAGCGGCCAAGCCCAACTCCTGAAAATCAACCCCACACCATAACTCCTCCCAGTGACGTGCAGTCACTAGAGGCAGGTGAGGCGGGGCCTCACCTGCCATGATGGAAAGAAAAAAAATTTAAAAAGAAAAAAATATATATTAAATTGTTAAATGTATCCAGTGATTATACTATAAAGTTATTTTCCATTTAACTTCACCAGTTTTAGATTATTTTTATTCAAAATCGTTGAATTTTCACATTTGCCGTTCAAATACTGAGAAGAGACGGTGCGGTGATCAGCAGCCAGTCGAGGCACGTCACTCAGTGCCTCAACATGGACGGACTCGGCTAACTGCTGGCCTGCTGTGCAGTGAGACTGTATTGCTATATGAATTATATTATACATTTCCATAGTTTAGTTAGCTGAGGTATATAATGTACAGTGTATTTTGTCAACAACTGTATGTGTGTAACGTATTTCTTGTGCTGAGCGATCATAAAACGGCTGCAAAAGACGCACTGGCTGAGGCTCGCCTCCTGCACCCCCGCCGTAGAATGCACGGCAACCC